>NC_056743.1:206658018-206730518 GCF_019279795.1 Protopterus annectens
ATTCCTAAAACCATTAATTCTTATCAGGATGACAAAGGAATGTTTTGTATGGTTACAATACAAATTAATGGGAAGACTTACACTTTAATTAATGTATATTGGATACCTGGAATTGGTATTAATACAGTGAAGCATCATCTTGATAAGATCATATCATTCTCTATAGGAGATATTATTTTAGCTGGTGACTTTAATTGTATACTACATGAAAGTGATACTACCACTATAGGGAAAAGAAGAATTACATCTAATGCAAAACATTTAAATGATTTTGCTAATTCTTTTCATTTGAATGATATTAATAATCAGATAGAGTCAAAATCATTACCATACACCTTTTTTTCTAACAGATACAAAACTTATTCAAAAATAGATAGGGTCTTTATTTCTAACCAGATGGTAACAGATTTAATTAATTCCAAAATCATTTCATGTCCTATATCTGATCATAATTCAATTGTTTTTGAATTCATGATAAAAAATACTCATAATGTTCAGATCAAAAGGATACCAGCATACTTAACTCAACTAAAAGACTATAAAGAATATATACTTTCAGAAGTAAAACATTTTTAGACATAAATAATACTCCTGAAGTCTCCATTGTTTATGTTTGGGATGCCTTAAAATCATATCTATATGGACAAAGTATCAGATGGTATAATAATAAAAGGAAATCTTGGGATAAGGAATTGTTAGATATTCAAAGTAAATTAGACTCTTATATACATAATAATAAAGAAAATATTATGGACAAGAAAGTTATTGAAGAAATAAACAAACTAAATGAGAAATACAAAGAAATTTTAACTCATAAAGTTAAAATAACTTTAGAGAAATACAAGTTTTTGTCTTATTCAATAAGCCCCAAATACTTACATAGACTTAAAAATAAAACAAAAAGGTTGAATAAACAAAAACATATCAAAGAAATCTTTTCTCTAAGGAAAAAGAAGAATGTTTCTAGTATACCAGAAATACTAGATGAATTTAGAAATCACTTTCACAAAATTAACCATAATAACATTAACATGGAGCCTAAAGATAAAATAAAGGAGTTTATAACCATAAACATGAATAAAAAGCTTAATAAACAACAGATTAAACTATTGGACACAAGTATTTCATATACAGAGGTTATTACACAAATAAATAAGCTTAAATCAAACAAAGCATTGGGTAATGATGGTATTATACCAGAGATATATAAAATCCTTTCTAAAAGTACATATTCATTAATACATAAGGTTTTTATTTTGGCCCAAACTGAGTTAATAACCCCCCCATCTTGGCAATATACATTTATTTCGCCAATTTTAAAACCTAATAAAGATACAACTAGATGTTCTTCATATCGGCCCATCTCATTACTTAATGTTGATTATAAAATGTTTATGAGTATCTTTGCTGATAGATTGAAGACAATCATTCCCGGCATTATATATATAGATCAGACAGGCTTCATTGTAAATAGAAATACTTTTGATAATATAAGAAGAACTTTAACATTAATAGATTTTGCAAATAGGAAAAAGAAAGACTTAACACTTATTAGTCTTGATATAAGTTCAGCATTTGATTCAGTAAGTTGGGACTATCTGTTTACCTTAATGAAGTGCACAAACTTCTCAGATGCATTTGTAAATCTAATTGAGCATTTATACAAAGGAACATTGGCTTATATTAAGGTAGGAACATATGTTTCACAAAAAATACCCATTCTTAAAGGTACAAAACAAGGATATGTCCACTTTCTCCACTATTATTCACTTTCGTAATGGAGCCTTGGGCTAATTTGATCAGAAACAGTACTGACATAGAGGGTTTTGAAATAGATGAAAATACAACATCCAAAATTCAACTTTTTGCAGATGATGTTCTAATTACATCAGCAGGATCTAATTCTTCTATGCAGTCTCTATTTGATAACATGATGAATTTTTTCTGGTTTAATATTCAATGAAGAAAAAACTAAAATACTACCTATATATACACGAAAAAATATTCTCATTAGTGATTTTACTAAATATGTACCCAATTCAGGTCAGATAACTTATTTAGGTATAATACTATCTAAAGATATTAAATCTATTATATATAATAATTATAATACCTGTTTTCTTAATATACAAAATCTTTTTAATACCTGGAATAATATGTTTTACTATGGAGGAGAGACTTACAATTATTAAAATGATAATATTCCCCAAGATTTTATACTTAATACAATCAATAATACTTCTACCTACAAAAATAATTATCAAGAAACTGAATACACTAATGTTAAATTTCCTATGGGCACCTAATAGACCTAGGATTGCATTAAAGAAACATACTAATAGCTGGTCTCAAGGGGTATTTCTTTTCCAGACTTTAATTTATATACTATCTCTTCTATTGTAAAAGTTATTACTTTATTAATAGATCAGTCATATGTCGCAAAATGGAAAGATTATTGGGAGCTAATTAGTATGCACTTCATGAAAATATCCTTAACACATAAAAATATGATTGTAAATAACTCCATGTTATGGTTACTAAAGGAATTTTGTACTTCACCTATTACACCTAAACTTATGGTTTGTTACCCATTAAATATTATTATTAGTTATCGTAACTTTATATTCATGCACCCTAAGTATAGGGAATGGAATTTTATTGTATTCCCTATAATGTATACTCAGGGTATGCTTTTGTCATCTACTTCTGAAGGAACTCATTTAGCTATAGATAATGATCTAAAGTACTGGTATCAGTTGATATCTGATGATAAAGTTAAAAATCTAGATTTCTTAAAACAAGAATTTGATCTAAGAGAAACTTGCTGGTTAGAGGTTCAGACCTTTAGACAACATCTCATTAATAAAATAGATCTAATGTCTATAACAGTTAAAGAATCTATTCCAACACTGATTGATTACTTGATATTAAATTTACAACATAAAGTTTCTGATAAAGGTAAACTTTCATACATACATAAAATTATCAGACAAGAAACTTTTTACAGTGTAGATTCATACTGGAATTATTTCACTTCTATTAATGGGGACCCACCAAATCGACAAGATAAACAATATATATTGGAATCTGCTTATAGAACTACGTCTTCCATTGTATGGAGACTTTATACATGGAAATTTTTACATAGATCTTTTTATACACCTTTGATGATGAATAAAATAAATAATAAAGATAATTTATGTAAGAGATGTAATGTAGAAATTAATGCTGACTGGGCTCATATGTTTTATGACTGTATAAAATTGAAAGAATACTGGAAGTCAATTAATGAATTTTTGCAGGCTCTTTTTACAGATAATTTCATTATTTCTAAATCTCTTATATTATTCAACACACCTGTACCTCAAAGTGTTAAAAAGGTTAAGCTTCCCTTGTTATGGTCTAGTCTAGCAGTGGCTAGGAAAATAATAACTAGAAATTGGATTTCAGATACACCTCCTTCGTTCAATGAATTTAAAAATGTTATGAATATAGTGTGCCATATGGAAATAAACACAATTAGGACAAGAACAAATAGAAAAACATCTTATTATATTGTATGGGATAATTTACAAAATTTGTTAAAAAAAATTTAATTTCAATAGCTTGGTATTTTAGTTTAATTAATTGATCTGATTGTAGTGGATGTCTTTGTAAATACTTTAGTTGTTTTGTTGAATATTATAATAATACCTATTTTTAATTACTTGTATAAAATTGTTATGATATTTCTCTTATATGTTAAAACAATAAACCTGTTTTGAAAAAAAAAAAAAGAAACTGCTGAGGAATATAATGTTCTAGATTGTGTTTTGTGTTGAAGTTTATCCTCTAGAACTTATAGCCATTTGTGCATATGGGTGATGAGAATATATTAAACATGAGGACTGACAACAGCATGTAGGCCTTTGGTGAGGGTGATGCAGTGTCATACTTCTCAACTATCCAGATTTTCACAGATTGTCCATGTTTTTACTTTATATTTTTGGTCTGTTTCTCATAAAATTTGTGATTTTCTGACAAATCATTATGGATTGAAATCACTAAATAATGACAGATTTTTGATTTTCAGCTTTCATATCCATCAGAAAATGCATGCTAACACAAATACTGTTGTTCTAAAAACGTTCCAGGTTTATAAGAGCAATGTTTAAAATTAGATGTTTACCTTAAGTATCACTCTTTTACTGTGCACTGCGTTTACAAACATTCCTAAATACAGACTGTGAATTTATGTGGTCATGATACAAAATGGAAGAACATTGTACATACCTCTCAACCTCTAAGAGCAAGAAATCTGGACAAAGCCTAAAATAATGGGGGTCAAAGGCCCAAAAATAGGGACAGAGTTTTTTTTTTTTACTTAGAAAATTGATGCAAGAGTTTCACCTGCAATTATAATTTACAAATAAATTTATTCTGGAGTTTGTTGGGAAGATATGGCTATATCCCGTCAACATTTTCATGTTATAGTTTTGGAGTATGAAGATCATTATAACACAGACTACATCATATCTAGTAAACGAGAAAAGAGACTCTGCCATGTAGGTAGCTGACAGCAGTTGTATGGCACTGTGCGTGTATGTGACAGATGTAAATATTTTTGTTCTGTACAACAGATTTGTATTGCATAGGGTAACACTACCTGTGGATTCGAGGTTCAGACATAGCCCCCCCCCCATGCTTCATTGTGAAGTTCTTTATGTGCAAGACACAGTCAGCCCTGAAAGAGTAATGATTTATCATGTAGAGACCTAAGCATTTCAAACTTTGATGGTAAGTCAGATCCTTACAACCTGGAATGCAAATTAGTAAATTTTCTTTCCACTTTTAAAGTTGACACATTACTTTTGGTAATTAAACAGAATAAAGAATTATATTCTACAATAAGCTTAGCAAATGTAGTGTACATCTTTGCCAGTAAATTAGGTGTCCTTAGTGACATACTGTTAAATTTATCATTCCTGTTATATGAAGTGCATGACTCTTGACCATTTCTGCATTTTGTTTAAAATCTAGGTTGTTAGCTATTGACATTCCTAGATCTTTAAAAATGGCTTCAGAAGACAATTTTGTACAGTTCAGCACAATGATTGAAGGAAGTAGAAGCCGTGTCATTCCACATCTCATTACATTTGTTATAGTTCAGATTTAAGCCATGATTATTTAGCCAGAAGAAAACTTCAGTTAAGAAGTTGAGAGAAGCTACACCCACCCTTGTACAGAAGGCACTAATTTTGCCATCAGCATATTTACCTATCCAGTGATTGTGTGATGTAAGAAAAGGAAAACGCCTTCAAAGAACATAAGTACGTGTTAAGGAGGGGGTTAGTGGGTACAAGGCTGCTTATGCTGTATACTTTCTTCTGCTTAAGAGCATGTATTTGTCTTAGAGTGTTGTATAGCAAATTGAGCGAAACATTAGCCACTTGTGTGGCTCATATTAAGTGAGATTCTTTGCAGATGCTGTTATACCAGTGACTAGCAGACCAGAAAACTACCTGCGGTCAGTACAAACAAGGTGTTTGGCAACATTGCTAATGAAGTACAAGAACACTAGATGTGTTGGTATTGTTACGTGAGAGACTTGTGCAGATATTGTTGTGGATCACAATGTGAGAATTCAAGGACTATTAGTACTGGCCATCATTCCTGATATTGTATCACTGAAACTGTAAGATGGGAAAGGCTGCAGCCGATTTGCATCAGTTACTATGTTGTACACCTTCGCCAGTGTATTGATATGGTTCTTGTAAACCAGCCGTTGTTCTTTTAGAAGGCATTAGTGAAGTTGAAGAGACGTTGGTGCTGTCACCTTTTCAGAAGCAGTTTGATTATAAAAAGGAAGTTTATTTTGTGCCAGGTGACATATTGTTTGAATAAGCATAGTTTCTTTTTTCAACCAGTTTAGTAAAGATTGATTACTTGGCTATAGATTTCTTCTGGTCTAGAACACAGAGGTTTGGAATTGTGGGTAAAGAACTTATAGTAATAATTGTTATAGGTCTGTGAAGGTTCCTCTGCACTTAGATGTATTTATTGTGTTTTTGAAGTGTTAGGGCAATTAAACTATTAAGTGTTCTATAGAAATTCTGGAAAGTTCTGTATGCACCTGCTTGATCAAGCAGTCATATTCTTTTCATCTGTTTCTATAAATGAAAATGCCTGAATAGGATAGCAGAAGAAGAAAGGTGTCATAGTATTACCACTGGGGGGATAAGATAGTGTAATTCAGCATAGCAAGTTTGAGATGTCCTCAGTTTTTGTTCGAATGAAGTGATCATATTAAGCCAGTAGGCTGTTGGAATAAGATAACTGGGCTTGGTTTGGGGTTTTTTTTTCTTAATCGAACATAGTTTTTGGTTTATCCTTTCTTTTTGTTCAGTTATTCATATTTGTATATTTTTAGGGAGCAGTATTCTTCATGTCACTAGTTATGGGACTTGAATTTGCTCCAATCTTTACCTTTTTTAAAATTCTTGTTTGACATGTAGGTTGAACCACTGACTTAGGTAATGTGTGATCCTTTTTCTCTTCATAGGGAAATATGTTTCTCAGAGCACTGTCATACCTTTAAGATGTATTGTAGTGCTGTACATTTTATTATGGAAGAATCTCTCTTTGCCATTTCATGACATTACAGTGCCACTGATTTTTTGCTAAGGATGGAAATGTTTGTTGCTGTTCCATTTGCTCATCACTGTAGGAAAGGTAGCAGTTAGCATAAAGTGGTTATTTAAAAATGAGTATCAGGATTTAAGTGTGGTGAAAGTGAGTAAGAGTGTTAGTTTGAATCCAGCAGGTACTTCAGCTCTTACCTGTAAAATATTTTAGGTGAGACTGGGGAGTCACTAATACCAGAGATATAGTACTTGCTGATGGAAGGGCAGCTGACTTCTATGCTGGTGAGGTGTCATTGTTGCTTCTGGAAGGGAGGAGCGTCACAGGGGACTGCAATACATAGTTTTAGATGGTTTTCTATATAACATGTAAAACTTGCCCAATAGGGCCATGATCTGTGACATTTGTAGAAGTAGACAGAACATGCTTGGGAGTGGAATTTCTAATGAGTGGTCACATTCTTTCACTTTGTGTCCTGACCCTCATTACATGATAAAGGTTACGAGCAGTGCTAATGCTATGAAGACTATAGGGAGCTGCTTTAAGCTAGGATTCTGAAATTATAGTTTTATCAGACTGATATGTGATCATTCAATATCTAAGGGGTGAAATTAACTGATTATGTTTGGAAGGAAATTATATATGAACATATTTTTGTCTACAATTTGAGATGACCTACTCCAGGAATAGAGTGGCTTTCACTAGAAAAACTGACGGTATTAGTAATGCCAGCACAGGCAAGTTTTATTTATTTTTCTTTTAAGTTAATGATTGTAGTTACAACTAGGATTAATGATTTGCTGAAATAATAGGAAGAGTGTAGAAATTGTTTTGAATCAATATTGGGTAGTAGTTTTAAAAAAGTGATTTCTCAGTTAATGAACTTAACACTATTTGTAAAAAGGTTTACTGTGTCTGTATCACGAATTTCCTGAAGGAGAGCAAAGTTGTTAATAATACATCACGTTACATTCCTGGAATAGTTGTCTATTTGGCTTATGCTTTAGCAGACCATACTTCTGAATAAATAAGTTTAGATATGTATTTACTGGGGATGATCAACTCTGTGTGGTCAAGTAAAGAGGATTATTTAAGTGATTCTAAAAAGATTGGAGACAGAGGTCAAAGTCAGAGCACCGATTATTTTACTATACCAAGAAAAACATATTAGTTTGATAATCAGCTGATTTTTTAAATCATTGTATGATACAAGCTTTAACTTTCCAGATGCATATGCAGTTTACGTATTTTGCAGAGTCATTAACTTTGCTGATAAAAGCAGCTGTATTTATTATAGTAAAATGTCAAATTCAACAGTAATATTGTAGTTTCTCAATGTGGTCACTAGAGAGAACTAGAGCATTGTTTGTCTCCTACTAATGTAGAAAAAGCCAAGTTCTGTGACAAGGCTCATATTTAAATGTACTATTAAACACTTGCCTGTCAAAGGACTTGTGCAAGAATTCAGTTTAAACATCCGCTTTAGCAATACCTAGTATCCTAAAGCAAGAATGCTGCCTGTTAGAGGGAGAAATAATTATGGTTGCAGTAGGCATTTGTCATGTGCAGTTGGCATTCTTTATTATATTCTCTGAAGTGTAACACTGCCAAGCACTCACTTCTTACAGTACATGATCATCAGATTAGAAGGGTTATTTGTCTGTTTTTTTTTGTATTTCATGCAGGTACAGCCAGATTTCAACATTTTTTCTTTCAACAATTTTATCTTATACTAGCGTGTGTCGACAAACCTGTGCAGAGAGCATAAAGTATGAGATTTATTGCATTATAAGAATGTAATCAGAAAGATTAATTTATTCATTCACTTATTGAGTATTTTATGCATCTGTAGCATTTTTTTAATTATTTGGTCCATGAGTATGAGTAAGTCCCTGAAATATCTTTGTAATGCACTGGAGAGTCAAATCAGAATGATAATTTTGCAGACTATTTTGTTTAGATGTGTACAGTCATATGTTTATCTTTTTATTTGATTCATTTGTTTCTTGTAAGAACATTGTGTTAACTGTGTATCACTTATTTGTTTTAGTTTGACAGATTTCTTCTATTTTTTTTGTTTATTTATTTAATAATTTGATCCAGGCTTGCATCCCTCTTCCAACTTTGCCTGGGGGCTGTAATGGTATAATAGTGGAACCACTATCAAAGTAGAAGCTTGACCAAAATTGCTCCTTTCCCCTTTCATACAGGAGACTAACACAATCCACACACATTTTTGGGCTGGGCTTCATGGATCACCTGACAATTAGACACAACATTCTCACCTGCTGCTTCCCTCTCTTTTCTACTAACATTAATTCACATTTGTTTTTCTATTTTAATATTTATATATTGTTTAGATTGCCAATGGGAGAGACTGCCTTCTGTGATTACTCCATATTTGTAAATTTGTTCTGTTTTATTTTTTTTTTTGTGAATTTCCTTACCCAGACTGTGCCTGAAAATGGAAAATTGTGATTAGTGTACTGCAGTATAAACTAAGTAGAGAGAACAACCCCTCTTCAAGTTTGTCTGTTAGATGTGTTCCAGTCTCCCTGTCTTAGTTGAGGTTCTCCACTTTTTAGGAGAATCATCTTGAGCGGGAAGATATTTTTGACTGCTGTGTGCTCAGTATTTGTTTTCAGAACAATTTGCCAAAAGTTGTTGTTGTTGTCTCTTTCGGCTTTTCCCATTTAGGGGTCGCCACAGCAAAACTCCGGTCCGCTAATGATTGGCAGTAGATTTTTACGTGCTGGCTTGCCGGGCCTAACGCACAACCTTCAATGAAGAAACGCCCATTCACGCATGTCGCCACACACAAGATGCTCTAACTGAGAATCGAACGGGCAACGTCTAACTGTGAGGTGACAACACTACAGCAGCACCACCACTGCAGTAACAATTTGCCAAAAGTGCCCCTACCAAAATCAAAAAGTTGTAGACAGCATGGTTTTAAGGATCAGTGCAGCAGATAAACCCACCTCACCATAACAAGGGTTACAGTCCTTTTATAGTTTCTAAACTTAGCTATAGATTCTTAGGTTGTTACTAAGCTAATGACCACTAGAGTCCTCACAAGCTTAGCCATGTACCCCAAATCCATTTGGATCCTGAGTATTATGGGCATTTATATGGGGAAAACATTTTAGTAGGGGGGTAACTAAGGAATTTGTTAAGATAATATATTTCTTATTGATGGCCTCTGTCTGTAAGGGACATGGGAGCCAGACTGGGAGTACATTTTTGATTTCTCATCCAGTTGTCAAGGTTTCATTTGAATAGGGTCAGAGATAAACTCTATTTGACATGGTTGGTGAGCCTATTCCATAGAGTGTGGATCCTTTGGGACATGTATTTGTTTCTCCAACATGTTCTTTTTGTCATAAGTGAAGTTCAGGTGAGAATTCAGGTCATGAAATGTCTGGTTACGTATATGGCAAAGGAGGCATTGTACTCCATGACTGGTCTGCTAAGAGACAAAGTGATACTATAATTTCATCGGACCTGGATACCATACCCTTACCTGTAACTTGGATGAGCTAGAATGATGATCTTCCTATCTTCGCTACATGTTAGTAAAGACCAGATTGCTGTCTACATATGTTCCCACATCCCTTACTACTGGGCCAATTCTTATGGGTGTTTTTTGATGGAGTAAGTAACTTGGGTTGACAGTTTCCTAAAGGGCATTATAATGTATTTTTTCGCATTGAGTTTTAGGCCATGTGTTTGGCACCAGTCATTTGTCTGTGGTAATCCCTCTTGCAAGATGTTTGTGTCTTCAGGGAAATCTATAGCAGCTTGTAATTTAGAGTTATCTGTGAACTGGTAAGCCAGAGGCCTAGAAATATAGCATTGACTTCTGAGAAGTAGATATGTGTACTCTGCTGGTGACCAGTCTCTTGGTGGAGGTGGTCTCACTGAGCCTGACTTCTCAAGTCCTGTATTTTAGCCAGCTAGCAATCCAGTGAGTTATGTATGGATTTATATCTAGCTCAGAGAGCTTATCAGCAATGTCTGAGTGTGGGGTATCGCACTGAATGCCTTGACCAAGTCAAGATATGTAGTACGCACTGTTTTACTCTTGTCCTTTGTCTTAGTGTATCCTCTCAAAGAAGTCTGCCAGATTAAGTAGGCACAACCTTCCCTTAACAAAGCTAAATTGGGATAGATGCAGTGTCTTTAGGTTACCAGTGTCCTTGTTTATCATTTCCATGATAATTTGTTCTGTGGCTTTGCATGGTAGACTTGTTAGACTGATGGGTCTGCCATTTTTTGGGTCTGTTGATGGTCCACATTTGTGGAGGGGAAGAATTGTTGTGGTCCTCTATTTACTTGGAATGTGGCTAGTTTTGAGGCTGTAGTTGGAGTGCCTCAAGTGGTCCTGATGGGTCATGTTTTAGACTGTTCACAGACCACTGGGGATTGGATTGGGACCCACAGAGACACTGTTCTTGGTTTTTGCAAGTGCTGCCAGCAGCTGCTCCCTATTAATAGTTGGGGGAAGATTACTGGAGGTGATTTCACCTGGAGGAGCTGGAGGTAGATGGTGGTGGAGTTTGAGCTGAATTTATCATCCAGTAGATTTGTTAAGTCACCCTTATCAATTGGGTCTTTATTATATAGTCAAAAAAGCAAAATGTTGATGTACCTAAAATTGACCCATATTTATCAAAGCTGCACAACATCGAACTGCCAAATCATTGATTTTTTCTAAGGGAAATAAATCAGTAGCCCAACCACGCACACCACATTAAAACAAACACTATGAAAGTGGGGGCCCCCACAACCCCCTAAGTATACTAACTCCAAGATCACACTACAGTCGGGAAAAGAACAGATTTAAAAGAATGGCCAGCCGATTTCTTTCCCTTAGAAAGAAATAGATGAGTTGGCTGTTCGATGATGTGCAGCTTCGACAAATACGGATCGACTAAAGGTGAGTCGACATTCTGCGTCTTTGTGTAAATAATATAGAGCCGATTAATTAAGGTGGTACTATTCACCACCAGTTCAGCACACTGCTGTCTCTCACCTTTAAGGTTCAAGACATAGCTGAAGTAGGCCTTGTGATTGTCTTTAGCTTGTGAGGTTATCCTGACCTCATAGGCTGCCTGAACTGGACCTCTTAGTTTCTTGTTGTATAAGAGAGCACTTGTTTTCAAGGAAAATGATCTTCCTGATTTTGGCCAAGAGTTTTTTTTTTAATTATATTATATATCCTGTTTAGGGGAGAATTCTACCAGATGGGTTTGTTTTGAGTTTACTTCTGTTAGATACAGCAGGCTCTATGCAGCCATTCACATGTTTGTACAGGGACTATGTAAATGATTTGGCATATGTATAGCTGTGTGTGTGTGTGTGGGGGGGGGGGGGGGGTGCAAATCTCTCCATTGTTGATGAATACCAGATCCAGTATATTTGATTCTCTGGTCGAAGGGTGCACTATCTGTTCCAGGGGTGTTTGTTAGTAAAGTCCAGGAAGCATGGTGTCTGTGAGTTAGAGGCAGTATGAGTTTCTTAGTCTATAGAAGGGTATTTAAAGTCACTTGTGTAAAAGGTATTTGGATGGATGGGCAACACCTTTAGGAGGTTTAGATGAGTCATGTGACTCTAGATGTAGAGGTGGTGACCAGTAGCTAGCCATGATATGTTGAGAGACCTTATCTAAGGTGACTTGCATCTGGACAGAATCCATGGTATCACCATATTTAATCAACTTGGAAGTATGTTTGCGTGTAACTTAGACCGAGACATCTTTGGCCACAGTCTATGCCGCTGTTTGTCTAGATGTCAGAGTACTTTCTATGGCTTTAAACCAGGTTTTATTCATGGCACAGATTTTTTACATTCACCCGAGTGAGGAAGGGCTTGAAGGGTGAAGAGATTTTTTGTTTAGACTCTTAGCATTGAGCAGTAACACCTTATGGATACTTACAGGGTTTTTCACTAGGTTGATGATTTTCTTTTTGGCATTGGCTAAAAACATCTCTAAGGGAGGTGAATAAAGTTTTAGCTGATATCTGAAAGCCTGGGGGTACAGGAGCAGGCCATCCTTGGCAATGTAACGTGGACTGTTGATCCTGTCATAGGATCATAGACAGTTACTAGGCTATTGGCCCTGAGGCCTTTACAAACCAGCCATTAATTTAGCCCATGTTCTGACAAGTTAGCACCAGATGCCCCTGTCCAGCAGGGAAACAGATTGAATCCCATAGGCGCTAGAAACTGTTGAAGACTGTGGGGGGGGGGGGGTTGGAGGGTGAGAGGGGCACATAGTGATCTAAAAAGGGCAATTTTTTATAACAATTTACTACCACAATATAGGTTCGCTTGGACTACATTTTAAGCTTAGCCGGTTCCCTTTTGGTGCTTGAATTAGCATTTTCAGATTGGTCTTTCCTATCCCATGGCTGATAATTGTATATTAGCCCTAGTGAGAATAACTGTGATCATACCATAGATAATTTGAGGGGACCTTTGTAAGGGATGCAACATTTAGGAACTGCCTCTATCCATTAGTGGCATGAGGGGCAATCCTGGAGTACATTTTCTATTATCCATCCTTAGATCCAAGTTGTATTTGATATGGTTGGATGAGCTTTGTTTTATTTGTATAGATAGTCTGATTTGGAACAGTGGTAGCCTCTGTGATATATAGCACAGAGGCTACCACTGTGATATATATCCATCTCTCCATTACATTCAGTTTAGATACCTGGACTGAGTATTTCTGATGCCATTTGACTTGTTGATGTTCAGTAGGTCCATCTGTATTAGGTCAGAGGATGCCTTGTATGCCAGACACTTCACCATACCTCTCAAGTGTACCTCATTACGAGGAACGTACCTCATTTGGGGTCTTAAAAAGTTCATGTTCCTCAAAGTTCCTCAATGTTCCACATTGAAAGACTCTGTCACACATTCAGTGTTAGGAATTTTTTTAAGTGAAATCCATGGTAAATAGAAATGAATCATATTAATTCATTAAAAGATCTTCTTTATAAGTAAAACCAGCATATTTTAACCATCCTATGGCCTTCTTAGGTGAAGTTGTTAGCAAGCCATTAGTATGTGTTCCATATTTTGCTCATTTGTTCCACATTATGAGGGCAAGTGTTCCTCATTTTGGAGATGGAAGGTTGAGAGCTATGCACTTCACCTCTAAGCGCTCTGTAGGATACTGAGTAAAGTAATAAAAATTTGAGGTGGTCCATGCAAGACCTATTGTTTAGGACTTGCATCCTTTTTGTAAGGTATCTCTGAAGGTATTCCAATTGTTGCATGGGGCTAGATAGATACAGGCCAAAGTGGGCATTATACAAAATGATTGACCTAATGAGAGATTTGTAAAGGGGGACAACATAATCTCTAGATCTAGTCACAATCAATTTGTTTATAAGCTGTGCAATATAGAAACGCTTTCTTATGACTCTGGACACATGCTGGTCAAAAGTTAGGCCACTGTACACACAAGTTCCCAAATGCCAAACAATTGGGTCAGTTCTCAGAGGGCATTGTCATGATTTTGACACCAGTTATTATTTCTGACAAACCTTCCTGCATGATGGTTAAGTCATTTGGGGATTCAAGGACTGCTCCTAGCTTGCAGTCATCTCAAACTTAGCCAGCTACTTAAACAAATGGGTCACTAGCTACTTAAATAAACAAACAGAGCACCAGCTACTTAAATAAATAAATGGAGCAGCAGCTACTTAAATAAACAAATGGAGCAGCAGCTACTTAAACAAATGGAGCAGCAGCTACTTAAATAAATAGAGCGCCAGCTACTTAAACAGAGCACCAGCTACTTAAATAAATGGAGCACCAGCTACTTAAATAAATGGAGCACCAACTACTTAAATAAATGGAGCACCAGCTACTTAAATAAATGGAGCACCACCTACTTAAATAAATGGAGCACCAGCTACTTAAATAAGCAAATGGAGCACCAGCTACTTAAATAAACAAACAGAGCACCAGCTACTTAAATAAACAAATGGAGCACCAGCCACTTAAATGGAGCACCAGCTACTTAAGCGGTGCACCAGCTACTTAAACAAATGGAGCACCAGCTACTTAAATAAACAGAGCACCTGCTACTTAAATAAACAAACAGAGCACCAGCTACATAAATAAATAAATGGAGCACCAGCTACGTAAATAAACAAACGGAGCACCAGCTACATAAATAAATAAATGGAGCACCAGCTACGTAAATGAATAAACGGAGCACCAGCTACGTAAATGAATAAACGGAGCACCAGCTACGTAAATGAATAAACGGAGCACCAGCTACTTAAATAAATAAATGGAGCACCAGCTATTTAAATAAATAAACGAAGCACCAGCTACTTAAATAAACAAACGGAGCACCAGCTACTTAAATAAATAAATGGAGCACCAGCTACTGCATTACATAAACAGAGCACACCAGCTACTGAATAAATTATAAATGGAGCAAACCAGCTACTGAATGAATCAATGTATCAATGGAGCACACAGCCTAGGGGGAAACACATAAATAAACCTCTCCATACTGTGGATGATCTGTCATCAGGCCTGATGTGATCAAGTAAGTAGTTTCTGCGCACTTTTGTGTTTAAATAGCATGCAACACATGCATAAGTCATTACAGTTCTTGCAGTTGTAAAAGTGGGGGGATGCTCCCTCCCCCTCATCCTATGGTTCTGGCGCTTATGTGGAATCCCGGGGGGGGGGGGTGGTATTTCCTGTTCTGCATCCAGTGAGCCAGGTTGCGCTTAAAAAGGGTTAATGAGGTACTCTGCATGACATGGAGAAGGGAGTCTATTTCACAGAAGAGGGAAGTCTCTGGGACACAAATCTGTCCCACCAAGTGCTATTGATGACACAGATAGGTTGAGGTCGCCCATGTGCATAGCCGGCCTTAAGCATAGGCCAACTAGGCGGCCGCCTAGGGCGCCGCTCTAGCAGGGGCACTTTTCCAGTATTTATTTAATGTAGTTAGACCAGGATGGGGGCACCAGGTGATGGTGGTAGGGCACCATGGAGCCCTTTTGCCTAGGGCACCAGTTGACCTAAGGCTGCTCCTGCCCATGTGTGTCACTTGAATGGAGCTTGACTTGCAGATATGCAGCAGTCCCATCATGGCGGGGTCTGAGATTGCTTTGCATGCCAGACTGAGGTCACCTCTAAGGGGTCTGAGATTGCTTTGCATGCCAGACTGAGGTCACCTCTAAGGAGTCTATATGAGACTGAGTAGAGGGACAGGGGTTTTAGCCTATCTGTGTAGGGTAGATATTTGAGGCCCTGGATTCTCCTGGTGAGGAATCTCTGTGGTCTCCCCAACTGCTGCATGTGCTTTGTGAGGTACACACTGAAAGGGCCATTGTACTCAATAATTGATCTTATAAGGGAAGAATACAGGAAAGTTATGATCTCCTTGGCCCTGGATGAGCTACCCTTACTAATGAGGTGGGCCATGTAGAAAGCTTTTCAGACTATGGAGGAAATATGGTGGTCAAAAGTCAGTTTGTTATCAACCTGAGTGCCCAAGTCCCTTATGACTGATTGCATGCTTAGAACTTTATTAATGTAAGAATTTTTGGGAACATCACTCACCCCAAAGGAGAGAGGATGCATTTTTTGGTGTTCAGTTTGAGGCCATGTTTCCTGCACCGATCACTTGTTTGGGTGAGACCGTCTTGGAGGATGTCCACATCTTTAGGGGAACTGATGACAGTGCCCAGCTTGCAGTCATCTGCAAACTTCATCAGCCATAGCCCACTGGTTTTGGCCTGCATCTCAGAAAAGTATATCCCAAACAACAGAGCCCCTAAGACAGATCCCTGGGTACTCCACTCATTACCTGTCTACTGCTTGAGGTGGCTTTCCCTATTTTGATTAGGTGGGTTCTGTCAGTGAACCAGTTTGCTACCCATCTGATAACATCCAAATTGATGCCTAGCTGAGAGAGTTTATTTATTATACCCTAGTGAGGAATAGTATCGAAGGCTTTGGTCAGGTCAAGGTAAATGGTGTTCACCATCTTCCCCACATCCATGGCTTTGGTGACAGTCATATAGAAGTTGACCAAATTTAACAGGCATGACTTCCCCTTGATGAAAACGAAAAAAAACGAAGCACCTGGAACCACTGTGGGCACAAACTCCAACTTTATTAACAAACGAATAAAACCAAAAAACGCTTAACTTGTTCACCGCCTTTTTTGTTAACGATGTAACTTCATCAGCAAATGCTACAATAGTTGAAACCAACCCGTTATATAGGAGTATAATTAACTAATTATCCAATACCTATTAAATCAACCTTTAATAAATTAACCAACAATACCCACAAAGGAAGCTAAAGGACTAATTATAAATACACAGATAAAAACATTTAAAACATGTTTAAAAATAGTAACAAAACATACAATTTGAAGTGCATTTGTGCTAATATAAAAAAAATGTGTATATAAATAACGTATAAAAACTTTCAATAAATAAGTATATATATATATATATATATATATATATATATATATATATAAATAAATATATACTAGCATAAACTAACCATTGTAAAACATGCTAAAAAGAGAGAAAGACCACCATCACGTGGCTAAACTTGTAATTGCACTAAACTTTGTACAAGCATATACAATAAATCTTTTTTAATTTATGAATAATTGGTTAATAACATCTTCACTTCACATACTGGCCAACCTATGTATTAGTAAAATTTTAGTACTATTTTTTCACAGTCTCGCTGCTCTCTGCTTTAGTACAGGTACCATGGAAATATGTTCATTCAACCTTGGTGTCCTGCACGCCTCCAAAATAAACTGCCAGTATAATTCCCTCACTTCTGTCCTGTTTTCCCAATCACCACCTCTAACATCAAGTGGTATCACTTCTAGCACAAAAAAAAACAAAAATTAGCATCCTTACATGTTGTGCTATGCTTATAAAGGGTATTGTTAGAATCCTGCTTACGAATGTCATATAAGTGTTCATAAACTCTCCTTCTTAATGCCCTTTCTGTTTTACCAACATAAAAGGAAGTACATTTTTTACACTCAGTAAGATACACAATACCTTTTGTATCACAGTTGGCATACTTTTTACTTATTAGTAACCTATCTCTACCTAATAAATAATTTTTTTCCTTATTCATAACATATTTAGACTGTGTGCATCTTCCACACCTAAATGTGCCTTTTTTCCTATTCCATATCTCGTTTTTGCATGAATTATTTTCTAAAATACTTTTAATATTCCTATACTTTCTGTAACCAAACACAATAGGTTGCTTGAAAATCATATCTAGATCTGGGAATTCAGAAAACATTTTCCAATTATGATTCACTGTTTAACTATACCTGAATTACTGTTGAAATTCAACATAAATGCACTACCATAGCAGCATTTATGTATGCATTTGCTGATGAAGTTACATTGTTAACAAAAAATGCGGTGAACAAGTTAAGCATTTTTTGGTTTTATTTGTTTGTTAATAAAGTTGGAGTTTGTGCCTACAGTTGTTCCAGGTGCTTTGTTTTTTACGTACTGGTGAAGTTATTTGTGAGGCACCTTTTCCTCCTCCATTTTGAGTGTGTCCCCTTGATGAAACCAAACTATGTGGGATTGAGTGTTTTGAGGTTGCCAATGTCCTTGTTAATGAGGTCCATGATAATCTATTCCATGGCCTTGCAGATCAGGCTAGGTAGGCTGATGTGTCTATAATTTCCTGGATTGGTGGATGCTCCTCCTTTGTGCAAAGGGATGACAGTGGCTGTCCTCCATTCAGCTGAGATGAAGCCAGTACTCAGGCTTTGGTTGAGTAGGGTGCCTAATGGTGCTGCAAGTTCTTGCCTGAGTTCATGTAGTATTCAGCATGGGATGTTATCAGGTCCCAAGGAGACTGTATTTTTTGCCTTTGAGAGGGCAGTGATGACTTGCTCCCTAGAGATAAGTGGAGGAGGGGCAGGTGTTGGGGATGTCCTGATATAGTTATAGGGGACAGAAGGGTGAAGTTTTCCCTCAACCTGTCTGCCAGCAGGATGGCTATATCTACGCCATTTGTGTATGTGGTGTCCTTTTGACCACCATTTCTGAGCAGATCTGAGTGCTTCCTTTGGGATGTGTGAAAAAGGCCTTATGATTGTCTTTAGTAAATGTGGCCAGAATTTTCTCGAAGTTTGCTTTGGAGGATTTCAATAGTGCTCTTATTTACTTGTTCAGGCTAAGGAGAGATTGCCTCCGATTAGGCACCTGCTCCATTTTTGGTCCTGGACAGCAATTATTTCCTTTTGTTATGGAGTTTATTTATTGCAGATGCCCACCAGACAGGTTTACTCTTCCTTGAAGAGGAGGATTTTTCTTGTTTGGTATTCCTAATTCCATGCAGCTGTGTAAATGCTCGTATAGTACTTTGGTGTAGGTTTGGACATATATGCCGTTTCCTATGGAGGGGGGAGGGGGTTGTGAAGCTGTTTATACCTTCCCTCAGGAGGTTGTAATTAGCTTTGGAGAAGTTTTTTTTGTTTGACCCTAGGTGGGGGGTTTGGGGAGATGGTGACTTTGAAAGTGACCACTTCGTTGTCGAATCTTACCCGGGAGGATGACAGTGTAGGGATGCTGCAGTGGTTACTCATGTTGGTTAATTCCAAGTCCAAGATAATGCCACCTCTTGTGGGGGTGTCGACCAGCTTGTCCAAGGCATTTGCATTGACAAAATCAAGGAATCTCTGGGTATTTATGTTCTGGCGTGAGTAGTTCTTCCGGGCTATGGTTGGATAGTTAAAGTCACCCAGGTTCATGGTAAAGGGTTGAATCTTGATAGATTTGAAGATGTCTAGATAGGTGGAGTTGACATCTTGAGTCAATGTTGGGGACCTGTAGCTAGCTATGATTTGAATAGAGGTCTTGTCAGTGGTTAACTGCACCTGGAGTGTCTCTTGTGCATCATACTGTTTGACCAGCATGGAGGTATGTATGTCTTTAATATATATTGCAACTCTGCCTCCTTTTGCTTTGCAGCCCACAGTTTGGTGTCTGAATGTAGGATAGGATGAGTAAACTGGTATGACTGGGGTGCTCTCCACAGCTTTGAACCAGGTTTCTGTGACTGCATAAATGTCGACATCTTTGAGGGTTAAGAATGCTTGCAATGAGTGCAGTTTTAGGTTTAGACTTGTCTTCCCATGCTGACAGATATTGGACCCCCCCCCCCCTGGAGTGACACAACAAACTAAGCCCATTATTACAATTAATCATTTTATTTTTGTACTATAGCATCATCCTTGGTAAAAATAGAATGCTACTCAGTGCATGGTTTGTATCTGTCTGTGACATTCGCAGAGATCCATTACGTCACAAAAAATCGAGTGATATGTCTCAAATTATTTACACCCACATGGACTATTATAGAATCATATTGATACCTGGGGTGCAGTGACTTGAGTGTGTGCATGATATTGAATATCTTGGCTCCAAATAGGCATTTAACTATTATCTTCTCCTTGTCTAACCTAGTGAGTGTAGTATGTGTGTATCACAGAGTCCCCAATGACAAGCGTAGTAGGTGATTTGCATGCTTAGCTTATGGCCTTTGCTCTTGGGCCTTTGCTCTCTGTGTTTGTGTGGGTTTCCTCAAACTGCTTCAGTTTTCTGCCACATCCCAAAGACATGCAATTTAAGCTGGCCATAGTTGTGAGTGCGCATGTGAATGTGTAGTGTGGAAGAACAATTGCATTAGGGCTAGCCATCTGGCAGTGTAAACCTTGGCTCTAGATGATTGTCACTAGTGAAGTGACACCCCAACCCCATATGTAAAAATGGAAAAAGGGGTTGTGGGTTAGTGGGTGGATGGCTGGAGATGTTAGATGTTTCTTTTGGTGTATTTAGTGATTGCTGAAGAGCAGTGTTGCCCTTATGAGGCTTGGAGGTCTTTGAGATTTGGTAGTTTCTTTTATGCACCTCGGCTTAAGACAAGTCTGTGTGTGGGGTGAGTGGTATGTTTGAGGGGTATAGTATCGGTATTCTTGACAACCTCATGTCTGTGAGAAACCTTTGCTTCCAAGGAAGTTGTGTATTTACATCTCTTGCATGCAAAGTTATTTTCTCTAGTGATTAACTTGTCTGAGAACATGAGACAATAGCTACACTGACTTAAGATGCCCGAATCTACCAATATGTCCACAGAGATATTAGGAAATTGCATGTCCCTGTTGTCCTGTCCTGTAATAGGGTTGGCTGCTTAGAAGTGAGGTTGGGTTTTTACGGTGGTCTCCTATGGTAGTTTTTGGGGTGAAGGGCAAAATGTATAGTGCTTATATATGGCAGTGCTATTCTATATGCAAACTAGTTCCTGGAGTTAAGGACAACCTGCTGAATACCGGAAAGATAGGGTAATGCTTTTCCAATGCACAAGCTTACTTCCTTGCAATACCATACTCTTTAACAGGTTTTGGACCTAATCCTAAATGTATATGGAAATTTTATTGTCTAGGCATTTGCTACTGTACAGGCACTGCTGACCATACCTATCAACCTCTTAGAGCAAGGAATCTGGACAAAGCCATAACTAAAAGTGGACAAAAGCCCCAAAATAGGGACACTTTTTTTATATATTGCTCTTGCAAACTTAGAAAGTTGTTAGAATAACATGTTTTTCCATTTGCATACATTTTCTGAAGGATATGAAGTCTGAAAGTCAAATGTCTGTCATCATTTTCTAACTTCAGTCTTTAATGATCTACCACCAATTTGCTAGAAAACCACAATTTTGTGAAAAACGGACCAGAAATATGAGACCAAAATGTGGACATTTTGTGAAAATCTGTGCAGTTCAGAGGTATGCTGCCGACTGTTGCTGCGTGGTGAGCAGCTCCACACAAATTCTCCTGATTTATAGCAGAGAAAAAAAAAGATTGAAACTGATTCTTACATCCTCTAGCCAGTAAATGACCACACTTTGAGCTCCCTGGAGTGCTTTCCAATTCAGAGAAACCAGGTAAACACCTTCTGCCTAAAGATGAATGATCCTGGAATTTGAGAGGGGGAACTTAACTATAAAAAGATAATGATTTGTGCTGTAAAATTAAATAAATCTTTAAAATGCTGAAATACAGTAGCCATCACTGTATAAAGTAAGTACAATTGTAATACAACTGGATTTTAGCAAATGGCTGGCATGCTCTTTCATAGGTGTTTACTAGGCTAATGACCACAAGGGCTTTTTTAAGCCTAGCCATGCATCTCAAATCTCTGACAAGTTCTGGTACCCTTGATAAGTGCAAGCAGGGGCTTGGGAGATTAACCATTTACAGGCTGCCTGTGTCCCTAAGAGACATAGGTGCCAAGCCAGGGATGAATTTCCTGTTCCCCATCCAGTTGTCCAAGTTACACTTGAATTGGTTTAGGGAGGAACTCTGCTTCACATGGATGGGGAGCCTGTTCAGAAAAGGGGTAGTCTCTGTGATACATGCCTGTCACTCTAGCAGTTCCTATTTATACCACAGGCAAGGTTTAAGTCTGTAGAATGGATAATTCTGGTGCTGTTTGTTTTGCAAATATGCAGGGAGTCCATCAGAGTTGGATGTATCAATGCCTTGTATGCGTGGCATAGATCTCCCCTCATCAGCCTGTAAGAGACAGAATATAGGGATAGGTCCATGAGGCAGTCTGCATAGGACATGTTACTTATGGTCCATATTCTTTTAGTGAGGAACGTCTGTCGACATTCCAATTGTTGGATATGCCCTGGCTGGGTACATACCAAAGGGGGCATTGTAGCTATTGACAGGTCTGATGCATGCTGAATACAGTGGAACAATGACCTCCTTGGACCTAGATGCCATACGTTTGTTTATAAGTTGCACAACATAGAATGATTTCCCTCACTACTGTAGACACATGATAGTCAGAGGCCAGATTACTGTCTCTCTGTCCCAAAGTCCCTGACTACTGGGTCAGTTGAAGGGGTATGTTGTTAATATAATAGTTACCAAAGGTGGCTGACTTCCCAAAGGATACTATTATGCATTTCTTGGTTTTTAGTTTTAGTCCATGGCCATAGCGCCAGATGTTTGTCTCTGCCATGCCTTCCTGGAGAACATTTGTATCAGTGGGTGAGTCACTGACAGCTCCTAATTTGCAATCCTCTGCAAATGAGGTCAGGGAGTGGCCCAGGACCGATCCTTGAGGGGACTCCACTTGTGACTGGCCTCTTTGTAGAGGTGGACTCCCCATTTCTAACTTCCTGCGTCCTGTCTGTGAGCCAGCGGGCTATCCACCAGGTGAAAAAAGGGTTTGTACCTGATTTCAGTTTGTCAGCAATGTGTGGAATTGTGTCAAATGCCTTGGCCAGGTCAAGGTAGGCAGTGTGAGTCATTTTGCCCTCATCCATTACTTTAGAGACCTTCTTAAAGAAGTCCACCAGGTTAAGTAAGCATGGCCTGTTCTTGATGAAACAAAATTGGGTTGGGTCCAGTTGTCTGGATGATTCCTATGTCGTTATTGATCATTTCCATACTAATTATTTCCATGGCTTTGCATATTAGACTAGTGAGACTTAAGCCTGTAGTTTTAGGGTCTGTAGACGGCCCACCTTTGTGCAGGGGGATGATTGTTGCTGTTCTCCATTTATTGGGCAGAAAGCCTGTTTGGAGGCAAATGTTAAATAGCAATTCTAGATGTCCTGAAAGGTCATGTTTCATACTATTTAGAAGGCATCTTGGGATACTGTATGGGCCCATTAATGCAGTGCTCTTGGTATTAGAGAGAGCATTAAGCATCTGTTTCCTAATGATAGGAGGAGGAGGAGTTATATTTGATGGTATTTCCTGTGGGAAGGTTGATGAAGAGAGAGGGTTAAAGCTGTAGCTGAATTTGTTGTCCAATAGGTTTACTACATCTTCTGGCTCAGTATAGGTGGCTCCATTTACAGTGAGCTTTGCACACAGTTGTGAATGACCTTTGAGGTTGCCTAAGTGCTGTGGCCTTGTACTCCATGCAGTGACATACATTCTGGAATGCATTCCTGGCATAAATCCCTGGTCTTAGAAATAACTGCTATTAAAAATAATGGTGTTTGGAAAGCATTGCTTTTATATGTCAGTGCAGATAGTTTGTGCAGCATTTCTAAGTGAAATTAATGCAATCAAAATAGAATAACTGCATTCCTATTAAATATGTTTATTTCAGCAGTATCTTTACGACATTTTTAATTGGTTTGCAAAACAGTATACATTAAGCAGGCAAAGTTTAGCTTAAGAGCTACTTCTGTACATGACATTAGGACTTTATCCACTCTTACAAACTTCAGTGTCAGATAGTATATACAAAAATGTATGTTAGAATTTGTACATTGAACAGATGTGATTTCTGTGTGACTGCAATGTTATAGCATTGATAATAACCTGTGGCAGCAGATTTCAATGCTGGCAAAGCTATGAAATGTGTCCCTGCATGTAGACAGCATGGGTCTTAAGGGTCTATCTCTATACTTTTTCTCTTATAGGTTTCTGAGGGTTGATCTATAAACTGGCATGCAAGGCATTCTCTAGTCCAGTTCTGATGGACCTTCTGCACATCTGCAAAATGAAAAGTATCAAACCCACTAGATCCAAGACATGTTGCTGAGACGGACGTGAGTCTCAGGGGATATCCCCATGCTCTGGAACAGGCTCCCCATCCATGTGGGGCAGAGTCCAACCCTACTGTAACCTTGACCAATGGATGGAAAATCAAAAAATCATTTGACCTCCACATACTGATAGAGAGAGGCAGACAGTAATTCCAAAACTAACATGCCCCCGACATAACCTCTAGAAACTTCCTAAATAACTTACTCCTACCTAATAAATACCCATTATAGAGAGACAATTGGGTGGGGTTGAACAACTAGGCTTATAAAAGCCCTGCTAGTCATTAGCTTAAGATATACCTACAGAGATATGAGAATTGTTATTTACACAAGTTTGATTTCACTTGAGGAGTGAGAACTCAGGAGTTAATTGTGTGTACTGAATCCCTTGCAGGCCGAGAATACTAGCACTCAATTTTGAGAACACAGAGTGATAATGGTTCTTTCTTATTATTAAACAGCATTATATAAGGAGTATTCTGTCAGTGGTATTGGAACCAGAGGGTCTAATGTGCCATGATACCAGCGTTGATTTCTAGATCAGTATCACTGAAGGTATGCATAAACAATGAGCCTGTAAGAAATGCATCACCATTTCATCAACTGTGAGCACCTCTGGCAAGAAGAGTGCACAGTCCCTTATAGGTAGAATCAAGGATGGTGGAAGTGAAATGCTGCTAGAACATTATACTATAATTTAAGAGTGGTCAGCCTGGGTTCAGAAAGGTGGAGCAGGGGATACAACTGCACTGACCTTTCCCCCTGCAGTGGAAGATAAGAGTACTAACAGGTGATACTTGGGACAAAGAAGACCAAATTTCTTGTTTTACTAACGAGGATAGAGTGTCGTATGTTGCATAATGTTAACCATACATTTAGCAACCTGCAGAACTGGGACTGAAGAATCATCACCAGTTATCTTGCATTTCTGCAAGGATACTTGCCAGTGGAAGAATGACATTTATCAGATACAAGTGGTACTGTCGTGTTTTAGACCATATGACAACAGCAGTTTCTTCAATTTTAGTGACTAAATATACATGCAGAAGTGCATTTACATTTGAGTGTCAAAGGAGCAATGCATGCTGAAAATTTTCAAATGTACATACATTAGGTTTAATGACAAAAATATTCCCCTGGCCTGCCTATTTCAGACACAGTTGAGGAGCTTCCACATCTTTGGCTTTCTGTTTAGTTAGCATAATACCCACAGATGATAAAAAATGACATTTAAAAAAAAAACAAAGGGAGAGGGAGCCAGTAACAGTGATTGTGAGGTTGATAAGATGTCAAAGCAAACAGAACACAGCTCTGGATAAAGTGCCCCTGATAAGCAAAACAGCAAATCCAATGAAAGAAACTCCAGAGGCACACCACGACAAATGGAGCCAACCTGATGAAAAGCCTTTTTATTCGCACAAAAAGCATAGAACAATGGCCAGTAAGTGCTTTCACGTTTCTCTGAACGCTTCTTCAGACTTAAAAAGTACTCCTTCTATTGTACATCAATATAAAGGCAGGTTTAACCAGCTTGCACCAATCAAGACCATCCCATTACATCATTAATTAATGCAGTAATAAAGAATCATCCCTGCCTAGTAACGCTTACAATATTAAAGAATTCACTGTGTCATCATATAACAATGCACATAAAAATCATATACAAATGTGTGCATACGATAAAAACAAACATATATATATATATATATATATATATATATATATATATATATATATATACACACACACACACACACACACACACACACACACACACACACACACACACACACACACATACATACATACATACACACACACACACACTAACTAATAAAATGTGCATGAAAAATATATATAACAGAATGCAACCATTAACATATAAAATATGGGCATTCATATAAATGTCCTACATTTAAAAACATATTCATTCTAGCCATTTAACATTCATAGTGTCAGTGAAGCTTCAATACCATACAAATCTGCTATTCCATATAAAAACAACTATTCCATATAAAACTTCATATTTATATATAAAAAAAACATGCATTCATGTTTATGTACCAAGGTTATAAATAGGGGTCTGCCCATTAAAAGTGACTAGCGAGTAAGGGGTCTATCTTTAAGGAAGGGTTTCAATGAAACCCTATCATTCAGGCCGTGTAACCTATCTGCTTGTAATCTCAGGATTCATCTAGCTTCCTGCATCTCAGTATGGTTCCTAACATCACCTAACCTCACTGTTTTGTATATTAATTCCATCACCGTAAACCAAAACTTATGTGTTGTATCTGCATGCATTACATGTCTTGCAAGAGCATTACTCTCATCTTCTCTATTGATGGCTCTCTCAGCGTTCTATTGGTTTTGCCAACATAGAAGCAACTACATTTCTGACATACAGCTAGATATACGAGATCCCTTGTCTTACAGTCTGCATATATCTTAAAAGAAAATACATGACCTGTGTCAGGGTGAACAAATTCCTTGCTCCCAAACATGAAACTACAATGGTTATATGATCTACATGGAAACGTCCCTACTCTGACAGATCTAACCCTATCCCTTCCAGTCTTCTCATAGCACAATATCCTTTTCAATGACTGAGTATTCCTGTATGTAAGATTCAGTGTATTCCCTGCTGCTTCTCTGACTTTACTGTCCAAAGTGAGTATGTGCCAATTATTGTGAATGATCTCCTTAATCTTTCTTCTATTGTTTTTGCAGGGTATCACTATCCTATTTATGTTGCCAGTGCCACTGGTTACATTAGTCTCTGTACATAATCTCTCTATATTCCCTTTAATGTATGGTTTACCTGTAGTGGAGTTTCTTTCATTGGTTGATAAGATGTCTTGTATAAGTGGTATGAAACAGGGGGTATCACCAGGCTAAAGTTAATATCTATGAAATATGCTTGTGGCAAGCTATACTTTCTGCTGACAAAGCCAAAAATAATCGGGTCAAAAGCCCAAAATCAGAGACAGATTTTAAACATTTTTTTTTTTTTTTTTGGTGAATTTAGAAAGTTGCTAGAATAACAGGTTTCGTATCAGTATATATTTTCTGAAGTATATGAAGTCGAAACTCAAATGCATGTCATTATTTAGACATAGATCTTCAGTAATTGACCAGAAATCCATGCACTTTATGATGAACAGGCCAAAATTATGAGACAAAAATCTGGACATTCTGTGAAAATCTGACCAAGCTGAATGAAGTAGAGTATAGCAATAACCCAAGCCTGGGTGTGGGTAATGCTGGATTTCCCCATGGTTGGTGTGGTTTGATCACGAGGGCGAAGCCCGAGTGGCCAAACTAAGCCAAACGTGGGTAAATCCAGCATTACCCACACCCAGAAGTGGGTTATTGCTATTATGAAATGACATTATTTAAAAAAAAAAATAATTACTTTTCTTAAATAATGGCATTGTATAATGCCTCCTTGCTGCCCTTCTGCAGCTGTCTGGTATTCTGTGGCAGTTCTAATGTACTGCACATGCATATGCCTACGCAGTACATCAGAGCTGTGGGCAAAAGCAACAGAGAAAGCAAGATCTCTGTTGCTTTTTACAAGCTGTTTTGCTATGTTAAATGGGTTTAACATAGCGAGACAGCTTTAAAAACCCATTTAACATAGTGAGACAGTTTTGAAAAAAGCAATGGATAAAGCAAGATCTCCGTTGCTTTTTACAAACTGTTTCACTATGTTAAACTCGTTTAACATAGCGAGACAGTGTTGCTGTAAGAGTTATAGTAATGGAAAAAGTCTGGGCGACTGGACCTTTTTCCATTACTATAACTCGGATTTACAATGTGCATGCTGACCAATCAGCATGCACGTTTTTGAATATTAATGGGGGGTCATTATATAATGTATATTCCTTATTCCTTTTTTACTCTTCTGTCTCTGGAATGTTTATCTGTAATGGATGTTCTCCTGGAAAACACTTTTATTTGTCCAGATGGCAAAGGAAGAAATAAGATAAAGCATAAAGCCATAGACTGATTGATTCACGAACTGAAGAAATGGTTCATTATCTTTGAGTGAAACATTCACGTGTGATCATGATTTTTGGGGTACCCAAAATTCCACAAAATAATGTGACATCCAAGTGAAACGTGTAGTGAGATCATGGAGAACAAAACAGAGCCCTTGGCACTTCTCCTAAATATCATGCTAAGAATATTGTCAAAATTCCATCATTTATCAAAGGTGTCTTTGATACTGTTGAAAAAATCATAATGTGACCAGTGAAGCTGGAGATATTGTAATAATCATTTATGTGGGATCTTTGTATTATGTTCTGTCTTATGAAGAAGGTTTAGTTTATTTTTTGAGGTATTAATTAAAAGTGGGGATTTCACCATGGCACACAGTGACAATTAATGGATTGTCTTGCAGATGAACTTGGCAATAATAATTTTGCGCTTCAAGAGAAGTATTATTAGCAGGTTAAAGGTCTGCCTATGAAAGCCACAATGTAACAACATTAATTTTCATCATGGCTTGTTGGTTGAGCCAGTACTTCTATTTATCATACTACTGGTCTAATAAAAATATATATCTCATTTTACTGATGATATGTTCATTATTTGCAATAATGATATGATTACTGTGATGCCCCTGCCCTGGCCCAGTAATCAGGAAGCCTCAATCCTCACCACTAACACCAGTTGAGGGATGTGCACATTGGGAGGCTAACCAGTACAAACACAGTAAAGTACAGTTTCCCTTAAGAGCACACAGAGATTACATTAATGTCTGGGGCTGATTTCTCCCTCTCTCTTCAGATCCCCAATAATAATCCCCACTGGCACAGCTATAGGGTTAATATCTCAACCGAGTAGTCAAGCCAAAACCTCCAGCACCCTCTCTGCCACACCAGTGTTTCATGTCCCTACCCAAGTAGTTGGCACACACACACACTTTGAGATTTTATTTATATACAAACACATAGCCACTCTTGAGGAAGGCTGGCACAAGTTTTCCAACTATGCCCCCTTCTGCTCACGTTATAAGGTAGTACCAGCTGCCACCAACCACTCATATCAGCTACTCTAAGGCCCTTGCAAAGGGTGACGAATTCTACTTTGTAATGTTACTATTATCTAATTGATATGTGTGACTAGAACTTTTAAGGCTATTCTAGAGTGGCCTGTACAGTATCACCAAATACATATGCAAGTACTCTAAAAGCTTAAATATCTCTACACAAAACAGCTACAATTAAAATGTTTTTATATATTTAATAATAAATAAAAGCACAAGACAATACTCATTAACTCAATACAGTGACAATAGAGTTTTCACAATCACAGGAAATATTTTAAATAACATTGCAGAACAATCTCACATAAATACAGAAAGCATCTAGACTTCTTTCGGCTTTTCCCGGTTAGGGGTCGCCACAGTGGATCACCTGTCCACTCATGATTGGCAGTGGAGTTTTACCATGTCGAGTTGCCAGTCTGGCACCCAACCTTCCACAGAAGGCACACACACACACACACACACACACACACACACACACACACACACACACACACACACACTCACACCTAGGGCCAATTTAGAGTGTTCAATCCACCTGCAGCATGTCTTTGGGATGTAGGAGGAAACCGGAGCACCCGGAGGAAACCCACACGACCACAGGGAGGACATGCAGACTCCGCACAGAAGGCACCCCAGCCGAGGAATGAACCAGAGAACCTCTTGCTGTGAGGCAACATTGCTAACACTGCACAACCGTGGCCACCCAGAAAACATCTAGACTGCTCTTGCTATATTCCTATCTATTTCTAAGAGTTACTATGCCCTAAATGTCTTTCTTACAGAGCCAGGCAAATGCAGATGAGTGGATGTTCTTACTAAGTCCTAGACAAATACAAAATGCACTGATTTTCTCTCTCAGAGTGTTCTTAAGCTAATAATGCACATTACTGCTGAATCATCTCAGATTACATAATTCTTGTCACCTCTGCCCAAGTTTTCCAGGCTAGCAGGAACTTGAATTTTTAACATGCCTCTGTTAAAAATGCTTCTATCCCAGAAGCTGACCATTATCTCATAGAAGCTTACAAGAAACTGGAAGTCGTAAAACAATTACCTTGGAAACCTGTAATTACCTCTGTTTCAAACAATATAAAGAATTCCCAGCTGCAGACATGCTGTCTTCTAGCTCTGGTAAACACACTCATAAAATTCTTCATTTAGCAACTTATTTTCTTAGAGTTTTGCATGTTAACTCTGTATATCCCAATTTCTACTATGAAACATACATTTACATAGGTATAGAGTTTATACACATTTCTGCTCTTTTCCAGTAGGGTGTACTGTGGTTACAGTCTTGAAGCTCAGTACAGAACATATAGTTTTCTTACATTTTTAAGACAAGCATACAAATCACATTACTATTCCCAAATGACATAGAATTATTTACAAAATTCTATCTAGCTGGGCTGGCAGTGTCACATTTCTGTATAACTCTTATTAATATTTTCAAGTGACATATAATTATTTACAAAATTCCAGCTAGCTGGGCTGGCAGCATCTCAGTTTATCACATTTCTCCCCCCAATGAGAACTCAAGCTAGTTTTTCAAGTGACCCTTGAGAAACATTGCTTGAGAGGTTTGAGTCTATCTTGGGGAATACCTTACTCCATTCCCTGTGTTGAAATTTCAGCTGCCCTGGCATTGCTGAGCCCAGTACCATGCTGCAGTGTCCCATCATATGCCTACGACCCTAAACACCACCACAGTAATTTGAGATTTTCCTGGCTGGCTCCCTGTAGCCATAGAGCCCCCCAGACTCCTCCTCTTTCATTGTACTGCAAATATTCAGCACAAGAGCTTCCCTATCATGGTATGGTTTCATCATGTTAACATGGTACAATTTGTGCCCCTGCCTCCTGCCTAGCAGTTCTACTATGTAGTTAACATCACTGACCTTCCTTACCACCTTGTGGGGTCCCTCCCAAGCTGCTTACAGCTTATGTCTGACAGGAATGAGAACCATTACCTGTTGCCTTACAGCATACTCTCTAACTTGAGCATTCCTGTCATACCAGACCTTTTTCTGCTGTTGGGCTTCTGCCATGTTCTCCTGAGCCAAGCCTTGATTTCCCTGAGCCTTGTCCTGAGGTTTAGGACATAAGCCACAACAGACTCCTTGTGGGATTTGCACACAACCCTCATCTTGAATTAAATCTAGAGGCCCTCTCACCCTATGCCCATACAGCAACTCCAAGGTGAAAAACCTTTGGATTCCTGGGAAACCTGTCGGTAAGCATTCAGATGGGACAAATATTTGGCCCACTCCCTCTTAAACTGGTCTGCAAATGCCCATAGCATCATCCTGAATGTAGAGTTTAACCCCTCAACAAGACCATTAGTCTGGGGATGGCAGGGGGTGGTCTTTAGGTGCTTCATGCTTCATCCCACAGTACTTTCACAGATAAGCCAGCAGGTCTGGCATGAAATTGGCACCTCTGTCAGTTAGTATTTATTTTGAGAAACCTACCCTGCTGAAAATCTCTAACAAAGCATTTGCCACCTTTTCTGCCTCAATGGAGGGCAGAGCCACTGCCTAAGGGTATCTTGTAGCATAATCTACTACCACTAGAATATACTTTTTCCTGTGGAACTTGGGGTACTCAGAGGCCCCACAATATCCATAGCTTTCTTCTGAAATGGCTCCTCAATCACATGTAAAGGCATTAAAGGAGCTTTCACCTTGTCTCCTGTCTTGCTTACCTTTTGGCACTACTCACAGCTACTGCAGTACCCTGTTACATCTCTGGAAATTCCAGGCCAATAGAAGTTCTGCATAATACATCTCTTTGTACGTTTTATGCCCATATAACCTGCAAAGGAAATATCATGGTCTTTGGCTAGAAGTGCCAGATGGTAGGCTCTAGTCACTACCAACTGCTGTATCCTCTCATCTTCTAACCCTCCCTCAGGGGTCCACTCTCTACACAGTAACTTTTTGCCCCATTATACAAAATTCCCCCTTCCCTTGAAAATCGGTTGCCTCACCAGCTACCTCTCTAAGCCTTGTAATGTAGGGTCTGAGAGCTGAGCTTGTCTCAACTCTCTCTTTGTAACCCTTCCCAGCTCCCCTTCCACAGGAAGTCTGATACCCTCTGACAGCAGTGCCTCACTGTCAGCCTGGGTACTACTACTCACCTCTGTCCTTGCATTCACTCTGTCTAAGGGAACATCAGTACCAACAAGCAGTTGTGGCTCACCTTCAGTCTCACTGCTACAGGGTAGATCCTTCCCTAAAGTAACAACCTCACTAGTTCCTGGCTGCAAGAGTGTGGCCTGTCTAGGTCTCCTCCAGGCTACCAGACCCACATGCTTGTCTCTAAGCCTGACTGCGTGTAACTGTATGAACACATGATAATGCATTATCAAAATTATTCCCTATCATGACATCTATAGGGATATCCTCAAACACACCTACTTGCTGGCTTCCTTTTCCACCCTCCCAGTGAAGGTGAACCCTAGCCAAAGGTATTTGGAATGAGGTCCCTCCTAAAGCCCTGACTGAATTGGACTGCCATGGCAAGTAGTGCTCCTCTGTGACCATTGCAGGCTTCACAATGGTTATGTCAGTGGCTGTCTCTCTCTTAGCACTGGTCTCTTTGCCATTCACTAAGATATGATATAACATATTGCGGTTGTTTGGTATCCTCATTGTCTCAAAACAACCTACTGTTGGCATTTTGTCATTCCCACTTACTTACTGGCTCTCCCACCTTTTGTTTTCCACCTTGCCTCCATGGGCATCTATATGCTACATGGCCCCACATGTTGCATTTAAAACATTTAACCCTAGGTCCTGGACATATACCTGGACTAGGGGCTTCCTCTGCTACTGGCAGACTCTGTTGGGGCAGTCTGGGCTGCCCACCATGGGTTCCCTTAGACACATAAGCAGCACTGGGTGTCCCTTTCCTGTGCAGGGATTCCCTGCTTGCTAGGTATAGGTCTCCCTTCTCCCCCAACTCATCTACAGTAAGGCATTGTCTATCAGCTAACCAGATCCTCATGTCCTCAGACAAAGTGCTAAGGGCTTATTCACTCACTAAAAGGTCTGCCAGCCCTTCAAAAGTGGTGACCTGATATCCACTCACTCACCTTTGAATAATAAGTGCTTAGTTGAGCAAAATAGTCACACACACATTCATCTGCCTTGTTTCTTTGCTCACAATACCTTTTCCTATAAGCTTTAGATGTTAGCTTAAAAAATGATAGCAAACAATTGTTTAAGGCATTGTACTTTAAAAAGTCATTGCCAGGCAGTATGGACAAATCAGTTACAGCTTTACCATGGAGTAAGGGGGTCAGGAATTGTACCCAGAGCCCTTGGTCAACATTATACTGTTTACATACCCTCTCAAACATATGAATGAAACTATCAAAATAATTCCCCTCTGTAAACTGTGGAAGAAATTTACTGACTTTTGTTGGTTCTGGGGATCTGGGGTTCACTTATTCCCTCCCATCCCCAGAATCTCCATGACTCTTTAGCACTTGGTAATATTACAATTTTTTACACCTAACGGAATGTTAGGTATACTACTTCAAGATGCCTGAATGTTTAGTAGAATATTCAGTCTTTCAAGGTATTTTAGTTTGAACAGTCACAGAAATGTAATTGTTGATGATCGTGCGAATAATAGTGTAGTTTATGGCATTTGTCAACGCATGTATTAATGTTGCTTGTAAGAAGTCATACCTAACTAAAAGTCAGGTATTTTAACTCAATAGCCTTTAAATGGTTAGTAGAATGTTTTATAATTTTAAAGTTCTAACATATTTTATTTGTAATAGTTTTAGGGATGCAAAAAAGTTTTGATGCTTTTATAAACAGTAGCTATATTTGCTATTCCTACCAAGAGTGCTATGTGTTTAAATGTCACAGTGTTTAAATGGTTAGGTGAATGTTTTCATTTTTAACTGTTTTTAAATTGCACAGGATATGACATCAGATTGTTTATGTCACATCCTCTATAAATGTATGTGAAAGTTTTTGAAAAATTATATAACGGCCTGAAGAAGACCTTGTTGAAAGCGCTAGCCGGATGTTAAATAAACTTTTCTTTTTCTTTAAACTTCGCTGAACGCTTGGATTAGTGCATTTGAATGTCTACAAGTTATTGTTCGGTGAAGTTAACTGATGCAATTGGAAGTTCCTGACAGTGCTGAATAGCAAGTTGTGACTTTTTGTAACTGACTTTTGAATTTAAAGAACAGTTGATGGTGTGCCATTACAGGCAGCCTTTTTGAGTATACATGGACATTGCTTTTCAAGAGTCCTGCTTCTCAGTGCAACAGTTTTGACTTTTTGGACTTAGAAATTCAATATGTTGTAAACTTTTAAAGACATTTGCTGAGTTGGATTGTATAATAGTCCAAGATTAAGGAGTGTTGCTACATGGTTTTATAACATTTGAAACTAGGTTATCATATATCTACAATGGATTTAGATACACATACTAAATTATCTATATTAACTTTAAATTTAGATTATATAAATCTGGTACTGATAGTTGACTTTATCCTACCACTGACTGGCAAATAAATGGAGGAAGTAATTGTGAAAGAGAATTTATTGAGATTTAGAGTATCATATTACACTATTGAGTTTGGAACCAACTTTAGGTAGGAATATCCTAGATTGTTAGGTATAGATAATCTGACTTTAATTGAAAATATTTGGATTTCTTCTCCTCTGTGATTATTTGATCATTAGTCCTTCACATTGGGAAATAGTTGCAAAGGGTAATCTGAGTATGGATCAAACATTATTAGGGTCTAATTGATTATTACCACTTAAAGAATAATTTGCTATCTTTAAATTGGGTAGAGATGGCTGAATAAGGTAGCGGGATTATGATAATACAGAATCTCTATTATATAACAGTGCAGTTGGGACAACTTGCTATAGAACAAATACAAAAAAATGAATGAACTATATAATGAGAAAAAAAAGAGGGTTTCTTGAGTTTGCCATAAATTTTCAAATATGCTTAATAAAAAGAAGTTAAGGTAAAGAATCAAGTAAATATTGTTAAGACTAAGAAATAAAAAAAAATATGAACATTTTTAGGTTAATGATCACACAAACTCTAAAAACATAAATATATTACTTCAAGAATAAAACAGTTCATTTTCTATTTGTGTTACTGGGTCAATGATTAGTGATCATGAATTGATAGTTAATTTTAATGAATATTTTACTATTTTTGGCTTTGATATAATAGACTATTATTCTCATATTGTGGAATAATGAAATTATTGTAAGGCAAAATGTCCTAATATTACCGTGGAAATATTATTAAGGGCCTTAATTAAAATTAAACCTGATAAACCAAATTGACCAGATTGTATTTTGTAGGTTAACATATAGCATTAAGTGTATTAGCTAGAACATTTAATGTTATGCTTTATAATGGATATATACCAAGGTACTTAAATGAGTCATTAGTTATTCCAACTTTTAAATCTGAAGATAAGATGACAGTATGAAATTATCATCCAGTAAGTCTATCATCAATATTATACAAATGCTCATACATAAAGTAAATCTTACATTTTTCAACATGTTTTTTGAAAGCCCATTGTATACTCAGCAATTTGTCAAGCTTTTATGATAACATGTCTAGGGTCATGGAGATGACAATTAGTACAGGTATAATCTATTTGGATTTAACCAAAGCTTTTGACTTAAGGTCATTCTTTACTATTGATTTGACACTGGACCAATATGAGGTTAATCATTATTTATGCAGTGTGATTAATTGTTGGCTCAGAGGCAGAAACAAAAAGAATAGTGACTCAAGGGAAAAAAATCAGATCTAGCACTAGCGAGTCCATGTGTTCCTCAGGGATCTGTGCTCAGGCCTTTTTTGTTTAACATAATTTTTGCATCAATTTCATATTATGTTTCATGATGGCTGGTTAAGAAGGCAGATTGTAAAAATGCCTTTTTAGCTAGAAATGAAGATGAATTCATTAATGTTAATAGGTATTTACTATGCTTAGGTAAGTGGGATTCTTATTTAGTGAGAAAAGTATAATGTGCATTTTGGTAAACAAATCAAAGGCTGACTCCTGTTTTTGTTTTGAAAATCATGCGACAGCCATCTGTAATAAGGGTTTGAGATCGATGGGTTTGATTCTCAAAACCTTTACAACTAGAGAGAGAAGTACGGTCTTAGCTAGTGTATTTAAGGTATATATCAGACCAATTTTGGAATATAATGCAGTGTTCTGTACAATTAATTGATATCTTAATTGTATAGAATCAGTACAACATACATTTACTAAAAGAATACCTGATATTAAGTAATTATGCTATAATGATAGATGTGTTTGATAGGTTTTTAAACTCCCCATCATAGAGATATCAAAGGGCAACTTTTATTTGCCCATAAGGTGTTTAATGACCTCCTCTTTAGTCTTTATTGGGTTTGGGAACATAAAGTAATGATGAAGTCTAGTTTTAAGATGAAAGCGCTCATCTTTGTATCTGCAGTTGTGATATAAAAGTTTATTATTGCCTCAAAACGGTGGCCTGGATTCTTTTATACTTTTCAGTAATCCAAAGAGACACAAACATCATAATTTAAAGTTCTTTATAGAGTTATGTAATAACATAATAGAACTTATTTAACACACCAAATAGTACAGCTATATAATAAATTACTTGAGTATAGCAGAAGTGTGGGTAGTCTAGTAAAATTTAAGAAGTCTTTCAATGATTGGGCTGGGGTTATGGTGCCTGATGCAACATTTACTGAGAGTGTATTCCTTGAAACCATAAGGCTTGAACACTTCTCTAATATATGAATGTAAACACTATTTATTCCTGATTATTTACTGAATTATATCATGTGACTTGATGTGGGTAGGTGTTTTGAGATGTTTGGTTATGGTGTTAGTTCTGATTATGTCTTTGTGCTGAACTGAATGAAAGACTTAATCTGTTCTTATAATACATTTCTTGTTAGAATTCCAAAACAGATGTCCTTTGTGGCATTTTTTTATTTTTACTTTGAGCAGGGATTCAGGAGTCCTGAAATTGTTAAATCCATTATTAACTCCAAGAGGCATATTATTATTATTTTTTTGGTTGTTTATCCTTTGTTGCCCATGTTTGTCCCTCTAAGCTAGTAAGCTCTTTTCAGGGGTAACCAGAGGTGCTATTTATACTACTAGGGGAAGTTTGTCTAGGGAAGCAGGGAACTTCCCCTACTGTTACCTTGCTCGTGGTCTATGCAGCTGATGAATGTGCATATTTATCATTCCCAGCAGCAGTGGCAGCTGGGAGAATGAAACAAAATGGAGGAGAGTAAATTTGGAACAAAGGTGAATGCCAGTGCGTGGGGATGCATGGAGAAGCAATTGGAGGGCATCATGCTTGATTCAGAAGAGCTGTTTCAAGCAGACGTGTTTGGCTGAAAGTGAAGGAGCATCAACAAGAAATCTTAGTTACTACCTGCCAAACAAGAGGGTTTTGGGATGATGTTTTGGCAGAGTTACTAGATGAGAAGGAAACAAAGGGTGGATATGACTTGTCTTGGGGAGAAGCAATGGGGTGGATTCAAAAGGAGGAGGAGAGAGGCATTGAGATGATATAATTTGCAGATGTAGTAAAAAAAAAAAAAAGAAAAGATGAGGAAAAAAGTGAATGTAAGAAAACTGAGATGTCACAGAAGCAGAAATCCATGGTGTGTATACAGGGCAAAAAAGAAAAATCCCTAGACAGGTGTGAATTATGAGATAAAGTAACTGCACCTCTGGGTACAAAAATGCAAGAGGTAAGAACATTTATTTTTATTAAGAATGAGACTTATTGTGATTTTTTTTGAAACTGCTATGAGACTAGAAACATTTCTGCAAAGGTTTTAAAAGAAAAAAGAAGTGTATCCCTGGAATAAATATATTAAGACTTTTTATCATGAGACTCAAAAAAGTGAACAATACAACTTTGTATAGAGACTGATAATATTGCTAAATTAGATTTATTAAAGAATTTTTGTTCAGAAATAAAAGTATGGTAAAAGTGATTGACAACAGGGGTTTATGGAATGGGACTTGGGACTACAGTTTCATTTTGAAAATAGAAAATGATAGTTATTCACATTCTCAGCATGATAAATGTATAAGGGAATGGAGCTGTTGTTCGATGTTAGGAACTACCAAAAAGAAAAGGAGTTAATTTTCTTGGTGACTATGATAAAAAGAGGTGGTGTATGTGGAGCTATGGTCATGTTAGAAAATGTGTAAGTAATAAATCTGAACAAGCAGAAAGGTAAAACTGTGAGAAAGAACAATAAATAGAGGTGAAACTAAAAAAGAAAACAGGGAATCAGAGTTACAAGAAAATAACCAGAGTGAATATGTAATAGTTTCTGGGGAAAACAATAATTGGAAACAAAACAAGGTGAAGTAGAAGTGGAATTCAGTGTTTGTGAAGACAGATATATTGATTGGAAAGTAATAAAGAAGAATAACTCTATTGGAAAAAGGGTGAAGGATAGGAAAAATATTCAGGATTTACATATAAAAGTAAAAAAAGGAAGTGTCAAAAATAATTATATCTAGATTAAGAAGAAGAGAAGCAAATAATTTTAGGATACTGTCAATTAATGTGAATAGTTTTAAATGTTTGGTTAGAAGAACGGGTGTTCTAGAATGGTGTAATAAATGTGAAGTAGATATTATAATATTAGAGGATGTTAGAAGCTCAACAAAAGAAAGATTATAAACAGAGAATTTATGGAGACATAGTGTAATTTGGAATTTGGGAGAAAAGAAAACTGTTCAGGGGTGGTGGTATTATATAATAGAAGAATTTCTATATTAAATTATACCTTAGTAAGATTAGGAAGACTGTTGTAGGTTTTAAATGAGAGAATAAAACATATAGAATTATAACAATACACGCACATGTATTATATAAAGAAAGAGAAATGTTATTTAAAGATGTATTTGATTACATAATAGTTAATATGGACATTATAATGGCAGGAGACTAATTTTGATTTGAGAGATAAAAAAAGAGTTGATAAAAGAATAATGACAGAGGTTATGAGTTGTGGTAATTTAATAGTAGGGAATTTAAATACATATACATATAGCAGGGGAAACAATAAATCAGAGATTGACTATTTTGTGGTTTCTAAATGATACAGGAAGCAGTGCAGACAGGATTTTCAGATCATATGGCTATATAGACAGAAACTGAGAAAAATAAAGAGCATATTAAAATTGGACAGGAAATTAAAATAATTAATGAGATTAAGTGAAATGGAGAAGGTAAGGGGAATATACTTCAATTATGGAAATGACATTTATCTATGAGAGATTATTATACTAACTGGACAGATTATTCACAATGGGAATGTGTATTAGGACAAATAGAAAAAAGCAGGAGTATAAGGAATTACAAAATAAAACATTAGGGAATTTGGAGATAAATGAAAATTATTATTGTATGAAAGAGGCAGAGACGTTAAAGGCATCAAGAGGAAATAAAGGGACTATTTTATAAGGAAATATATTTTTTGCCAGGCTAAAAGAAGATTCTCCTTATTTGAGTAAAAAAAGTAAAAAAAAAAGTGATATGAGGGAGGTGAGAGATGAAAAAAGGGGTGGTGGTGAAGTGACAAAATGAAAGTATGGAAATTATAATGAAGTTCATTATGAAGACTGTAAGTAAATGAGTTAAACAGATTAAATGAATGGAATATAAACACGTCACTGAAGATATAAACAGAGAATTAACTAAACAGATTTCTGTAATAGAATTTGACTTGGAAATGACGAAAGTTAATATTGGTTCCATAGGAGAATCAGATGGGATAGGTTATTTAATATATAAGAATTTGGAATTATGGAAAATATTTATATTTGTATTAAGTGAGTGGCTAAAAGATGGTATTTGAAATATACAACTATATAATGGTATAATGAAATTTATACGGGGAAAATGAGTAAAGAGGGAAATTAATTGGAGACCAGTTATACTGAATGATATAGATTATAATATATTTATGAAACTATTACAAGATTAGAAAATAAGATGAAGTGTTAGAGGATTTTATATATGATATTAAAGGAAGAGTATGTCAGGAAATATCAATGATTGCTAGGGAAGTAGTAGATAAAAGAAAGGAAAGAAATATTAATAGACAATACAAATAAAGCCTTTGATACAATATACTGTGATGTATTATGGATAATTTTGGAAATTTATAATCTAAGTAAACAATTACAGAAAGTAAGTCAGTATATAAGAATGGTAAAATAAAAGTTTTGATAATTGGTTGGTTAAGTGAAGAAATAGAGGATTAAATCAAGGTTGTACAATGAGTAGTATTTTATGATGGTTAAGAATTGCATAGTAAAAAGAATAAATGAAGATATGAGGGAGGCAAGGTATATACAGAGTGAAGGTATTGTATATCCAGTTATGTCATATGCAGATTATGTGATCCTCATAACTAAAAATAGTAAAATAATGGAACAAATAATTCTTAGGAAATGTGATTTTTTGCAGAATATAGGAATGTCATTGAATAGTAGGAAAAGTAAACGATTTGATTTAGAGGAAGTAAAAGGGAAATTAAATTTTGAAAGAGAAGAAATTTCTGTTTTTGTATTAACATTCTGATCTATAAAGGTAGTTGAGACACTTGATTAAAATTATTTAGCAGAGAGTTGAGTATTATAGGGAGTAAATATAGATTATCATATTGAAAGAAAATGCATTTAATAAATTATGTATGTATGGGAAGAATTGCATGCATGGTGAGCATATACATGATGCCAAGAGAGAAAGAAAATGAATTATTGAATTAATATTTAGATTTATTCGGGGCTCTAGGTCAAACCCAGTAAAAATAGGAGTGTTTTATATGAATAGGGGTGATGTAGGTTTAGGTATAGTAAATCCTATATTTTTAAGCTGCATCTTTAAGTTTACATAGTGTTAAAATGGATAAAAGGAAATTAAAATTATTTTAAAACAAAATATAACAGAGAATGGAATTTAAGAATACTGCATAAGAAAGAAGGAGAATGGAGAAATGAAATACAAAGTTATAAAGAGAAAATACAATTGTGGAAACTAAATATAGATGATGTGGAAAATAATAGGAGATTGTGGTATAAAAATATAATGATAGAAAATTATATTAATCCTTGGAAGCATTTGACAGTAGAAAGAATTAAAGCTGTAAAGCAAAGAAATGTTTGATGCATGAAAATGAGGAATGTGAGGATTGTTTTTATAAAGATTACAAATTAATAGATTACTGGTAAATGCAAATATGCCTTATAAAACAGGATGACAGGGTGTGTCTTTTCTGTAATGAATTAGAGAGTACAGAGTTGTTTTTTTGACATATAAAAGAGTTAATGGAAAAGATAATGAATAAATTTCAAGAATATAAACAGGTGAACATGGATATGATTGAATATGGATTTTATGAAGGTTTAGATAAAGAATATGTTAAATGATAAAGTTTTGCATTTTAGGTTACTTGGAATCAAAGATTGAATGAGATTGTTTAATGGTAATTACAAATATATTAAGAAAAATTAAGTGGTGGTTATGGAAAAAGGAGTGTTGATCAACAAGTATACAATAGAGTTTTTGATGAAATGAATGTATATTTTCTGTAAATATATTTTTATATATATTTGTAAATACGTATAACTATTTTATATAATAAATTACACATTCTCAATCGATACTCAGTGTTGAAATATGCAAGTATGTGTGCATGTCCTGCTCCTAATGCTGATGCAGCTGTAGGACAGTGTTGCAAGATGGAAAATAAACTGAAAGGGAGTGGAGGTGAATGCCAGCTTAAAAAAATATATACTATTGCAAATGTTGAGGATCCAGAAGAAGCATTTTAACAAAAGATGTTCAAAAGAACTAAAGAGACTGTCATAGAGGAAGGTATAGTTACAACCCTGCAATTGGGAGGGTTGTGGAATGATTTACTACAGGAATTAACCAAGGTGGACCAGAGTATGAGGTATCATTTGGGGGGGGGGATAAATTGGAAATAATAAATGAGGATGTAGAAGTGACATTGGAAGTAGGCAATGGGAAAGTAAACAAAAAATATGCAGAGATGATAGTTTCAAATGACAGACCTAAAGAAGAAAAAAAGAGGACAGTGAAAAAAGAAAATACAAAGTAAAAGAAATCGGGAATTGAACAGATATCAGGTATGGGACAATTTAAGTTTACCTTTAGACATGAAAATACAAGAGGTAAGAGCATTCATTTTTATTGATAGAGACATTTTGTGACTTTTATTGAGACTGGACAAGGTATGGAGAACTTTCTATCTGAATAAGAAAAAAGACAATATAATCATTGGAATGAATATGTAGTAAAGGCATCTTTTCAGGAAACTAAAAAAGATAATCCATATTCAGTTTTGAACTGAGGTGGAAAGAGACTTTAAAAGAGCATTTAAACTATATGTAAAGAAATAGATATTTCAAAAGTTTATGATAACAGGGGTTTATGGCCTGTGGCATGGGTTTGCAATGTCATTTTAGAAATGGAAATGGAAAAAAATGTGCATATTCTGAGTATTGTAAATGTTGATAGGAACAGGGGTTTTGCAAATTATTGGGTACTACCAAAGACATGTTTTTTATTTGGAAAATAAGGACATTTAGTCATTAATTGTGATAAAAAGAAATGTTTTATATATGGTAAAACAGGACATGAAGCAAAGAAATCCGAACTTGGATATTATAAATGAAAAAAAGAACATTTTGTGGATGGATTGTAAAGAAAAACAGAATAATTTAAGTACTGTGAATTAGAGCAAAGATTAAAAAAACAAAACAGGACTGAAGATGAGATAGAAGTAGATGAAACTAGACTGGAAAAAAGGAGATACTGAAAAAATAAAGGAGAGGAATTACAAATAGAATCAGACATTAGTGACAAGATATACATTAGAAGATGGAAAACAGAAAAAAAGAATTCTATGGTAGTAGAGAAAAAGTTAGGAAAAGATAATTTAAAGACATTTAATATAAAGGAAAAGAAAAAAGGGAATTGCTAACAAATCTTTTTATAAGAAACTGGTAGAAGAATAGGATTATATCTCCTAAATGAAGAAACAGGGAAAGGAATAATTTATGGATGCTTTCAGTGAATATTGATAGTACAAAAAGAATTATAAAAAGGATAGCAAATTTAGAGTGGTGTAAGAAATATGATGTCAGTATTCTGCATTGTATAAGATTTATGGCATGTAGAAAGATTGCAGACAAGAAATATGAGATGGGGAAATAATATGGAACATAGGGAATGAGCAGTGTTCAGGAATAACAGTTCTACACAGAGCAGTAGAGAAGATTATGGATACTAGTTAAAATGGGAAGATTAACAATTATAGATGTAAGATGGCAAGAAGAGTTTTTTTAGAATTATTGTGGTGGTGCTGTGGTAGCATTGTTGTCTCACAATAAGACGCTGTCCAGTTTGATTCTCAGCTAGAGCGTCTTCTGCATGGAGACATGCGTGAATGGGCGTACCATTGAAGGTTGTGCATCAGGGCTGGTAACTCGGCACGTAAAAATCAACTACCAATCATTAGCGGACCAGAGTTCTGCTGTGGCGACCCCTAACCGGGAAAAGCCGAAAGACACAAACAAACATGCTTATTTGATTAGTAACAAAAGGGATTATTTCAGAAAATATTGGATTAAATAGTAGTAAATATGGATATATCTCTTCTTAAAAAACTAAAACCCACTAAGCTAGCAGCTGACCTTCTCCCAGCTGAGTTTCTGCAAAAAGCAGCTGAGGCCATTTCCTATCCCGTCTCCATAATCATAAACCGTACCTTGTCAGAAGCCTTCATCCCCTCCATATGGAAAATGTCCCACATTATTCCTCTCCATAAAGGTGGTAGCTCACTAGAGCTAACCAACTACAGACCTATAGCTATACTCTCACCCCTGGCCAAAATTATGGAAAAGTGTGTCCACAAACAACTGATGGAACACCTCACCAAAAATAAAATTCTAGCCAACTCCCAACATGGCTTCAGGCCAAATCACAGTACCACATCAGCCCTACTATCCTTTTCTAATACCATCAATAACTTCAGAAACAATAATAAACTATCATCTGCTCTTTTCTTAGACCTCTCCAAGGCCTTTGATATGGTGAACCACATTCAACTCCTCCATACATTAAAAACTATCACTCAGCAATTCCACGCTGAAATGGTTCCAATCCTACCTGTCCAATAGGCAACAGGCTGTTCTATGGCAGGACAAATTATCCACATGCCTACCTGTTACACTTGGAGTTCCCCAAGGATCTATTCTTGGCCCTCTTCTCTTCACCATCTTTGTTAATGACCTGCCCACAATCACCCCCATGCCACATGCATTCAATATGCAGATGATTCGACTATCATCAGCACTGCCTCCAACCTGGCAGACCTCACTGCTTCAACCCAAGACACCTTCAACCTAATAGAAAAATGGTTCTCAAGTCGTCAACTAGTTCTCAACCCCAACAAAACAAAACTACTTACTTTCTCACCCACTAACAAGACTCTTCCCCCACCTTCTCTATTATATCCTCCAATGGAATCACTATATCACCAGTAGCTCACACAAAGCTATTAGGTGTTACCATTGATAACTCCCTTAAATCTGACACCCATTTCAATCTAACCATCAAAACCGTCAATAAAAAGCTTGGCTCTCTCTATAAAGTAAAACACTTTCTCACTCCTCACGCTAAAATTACAATTGCCAGCACACACCTACTATCAATTCTTTTCTATGCCTCCCCCCTCTTTACAAACCTAAACAAGACAACCCTTAACAAACTTGCTTCTTGTTACAATCACATAGCTAGATTTGCCACAAATTACACCTTTAGAACGCACCACTGCACTAACTTGAAGCAACTAGGGTGTTAGAGTTTTCCAGCCAACTCCATTTCAACCAACTCAAAACGGCTCACCAGATACTGTATCACCCAGAGAAAACACCAGCTCTGAAAAATATCATTCACCCCTATATTAACCTGCAATCTTTACGCTCCTCCAATAAGATCTTAGCTCAAACTACCAAAGCCAATAATTCTGCTGGGGATTCTCTATTCTCAAACTTTGTAGGTAAAATGTGGAAGTCCCTACCGACCATGCTCACCTCAGAGCCTTCACTCCTACAATTCAAAAAAAATCTTAAACCCCATCTCAATACTCTCTGGCAATGTCCCTGTTCCAAACCTGATTAACCACTATCATTTACCCTTCTCTTACCTCACTATCCTTAACCGCTTTTTAGCAAGGCGCCTTTGTAACTGACCTATGTTTTTTTTTATATGCTGCTGTTATTTTTTCCCACGATGTGATGTATCTTTATATTGTATTTAGAACTCAACTATCTTCCTTTTTTGCATTAACAATGTTCATATGTCTGTTATGTACCTGGAGCTTTTCTTCCCGGGCCTCCGCTGAAAATGGACATGTATCCAGTCGGACTCTCCCGGTTAACAAATGTAAAATAAAATAAATAAATATAATAGCTGCAGAAGATTTCAATTATGATTTAAGGAGAAAGAGAAAGTGTAAAAAGTCTTAAGTAATGAAATGTGAAAAGTTGGTTATATGGCATAAAAAACATGAACTTGTAGGAGAGATACTTTAAAATTTGAACTTGATTAGTTTTTAGTATCAAATATTTATAATGGAAGAATAAATTACTGTAAAAGGATTGTAAAACGTTTCTCAGATCATTTGGCAATATGATTTGAAATATATTATAATAAAGAACATGTGAAGATAGGAAAGGTTATAAAAAGAATAAATGAAAAAGGAAAGAAAAACAAATCAATTATGGAAGGACCGTATTACTATGAGAATGTTATTTGTTTGGAATGGTGGTTACTTTTAAAGGGAAACATAAAGATAGTGATTTACTTCAGCAGAATAAAGTAAGAAGAAACAAAAGCAAGAATGTGTTAAAACATAAAGAATGTGATGGGAAATTTAGAAAGTAATGGAGAATATCATGAAAAAGAAAAAGAAATTTATAAGAAACATTATGAGAAAATTGAGGAATTATTGTATGAACAAGGGTATTTGTTACAAAGCAGAAAGGAAGAAGGTTCACCTTATTTAAATAAAAATTCCCTTATAGCACAGTGTACTGTGATGTTAACTGTAATATTTTGTGGGGACGTTGGCACAATGGTTAATGTGTTTAACTTACAGACACAAGGTGCAGGGTTTGATTCTCGCATGGGATAATTGGCTAGGCTGAAAATGGCCCACAAGGGCAGTTAATCAATAAATGAGGAAGATTAAGTATAATAAATCTAATATTATACAATGCCAGGTCATTTACATTCCAACCAGCGTGCCCATTGTAAATTGTCCATATACCAATAAAAAAGTCCAGTCTCTTGGACTTTCTTCTATTAATATCTGCTATGAGGCTTTCTAGTGAGTCACAGACAATCAAGTCTAGGACGAAAACAAGATCAGACATAGATGCATAAATCAGCAGTGAGAAGATTGGAAAAGAAATGCCCCCCCCCCCCGCAAGAATGAAAAATGCTTTAGTTTTGTTAAGAAGTATAGAGTTTCAGAAAAAAAAGTCAGATATACCCCACCCATCAATTCCTTCCAGGAAGCTTATAACAACTTTTGGTATAAAGGATAGAAAATACATTTTTTTACTACAGACACACATTTATACAACTCCTTCACACATTCAGTAGATAGTTAAGTCAAGATGAGTCATAAAAATGAATATTAGCACCATCGACTGTATATTCAGTTGGTCTGAGTCTGGGATCTTTCATTTTAACACTGCACACTCAAGTTCACAATTTCTGTCCATGGCAAGTTTAGGAAGTTACAGCCCACTCAGGGCAATTTGTTTCATATGCCAGTCTTTCTGATATGCTTCCTTTCCAAAGCACTGATGTACTGTGCAAGTCTGGGAACATAAGTCCCATACGCATGTGCAGTGCATCATGAAAGCCCCAAGATACAGAAACCAAGTTGAAGAACACCACAGCACTATTATACAATGACTCATGGGTACTTGCATATTATCGCAACCAGATTTGTGAAGGCACCTAAGTTGTATTACTGAAAAAACAGGAATGTCACCATTGAAATGGGTGTATAAAGAAGTAGTACTGTGTCACTGACATCAGGTATGAGGCAGCGGGAGGAATAAAGGTAACATTTCAGACTCCTCTGTTGCGAGCCTCATGTCTGAAGTCCCCATTTGCACCTTACTCTTTACTTTATTTCGCTCAGTCACTGTCTCCACAGCTATCGTCCTACTACCTCCTTTTTATTTCTCTTTGGAACATCAGTATTGCAAAAATGACATGCACTATTCTGATGTAATAATAATAATTCTGAAGCATTTGCACTTGGATTGTTTGAAATGTGTTCTTAAGATGGAATTTGAACTTGACTTAATGTTTAACTTTGTGGGTAGCACTTTGCAGATTTTGCAACCAAGTGTAAAGAAGTCATGATCTTCGGAGTGCAGTCTATTTTCAGGGGGCTTGAAGTTGAAATGTGACAGTAGTGTTGCCTTAGTAGTTTTCAAGGAAATACATCTACAGAAATTGTTACAGGTGGTTTAAAGGAAGGTCTGTTTTTATGGATACTTATGTTCCAGACTCGTGTTCTTGGGAACGCCATGACTGCCATGACGTGCAACATTAAGTATGCCTGCAAAGCAGCACTCAGCTGTACAGGTCGGAAAAACGCTACCAAACAACATGAAATTCTCTGTTGCTCATATCCCTGTTTGAAAACCAAGATGACACAATAGTACTTCAGACTTTACACACCTCTTGTTAGGTTAACTGACATGTTTCATTCAAAACTGAACAAATTATGTGCCTTTGAAATCTGGTTGCGATAATACGCAAGTACCGACTTATGTAAGAAAAGTAAGTAATGTTTTTTCTGAAATAATGCCATTGCATAATAGCAATAACCCATGGCTGGGTGTGAGGAATGCTAGTTTTACCCACTATTGGCTTTGTTTAATCACTCGGGCTTCACCTTCATTACCAAACAATACCAATTGTTTGTAAATCCAGCCTTATCCACACCCAGACATGGGTTATTGCTATAGTATATGTTTGAAATGGTTAAATGAAAAAAAATTTAACTTGGTGACAAATGTATTTATATAAAAGTATAAGGAATTCATGGAAATAAGTAAAATAAAAGAATGTTTTAAAGAAAATAAAATAGAAAATTGTCAACGTAAGATAAGAATGTGGAAAATAAAGCTTTATGAAGTGGAAGAAGATATAAAAATATGGTATAAACATATTATGAGGAAATATTATTGTACTAATCCATGAAAAAATATTCCAGAACTTGATTTTGCAGATGTGAGAGAGTTAAAAAAGTATGAAATAAATCATATATAGAATATTTTGGGGGAAATTTCAAGAATAATGAGGATATAAATATGAATATGATTTAATATGCATACTATTGAGAATATAAATAAAAAAACAAAAGTGAATTTCCACAAAACAGTGTTTTATGTAGTATGGATATTATGGAATGAAATAATGAAATTATGTTTAATGGAAATTGAATATTGTCATTAATATTAAAAACATTAGATTATGGTTATGGAGAAGTAGGATCAATATAAAAAGTGTGTGTGTGTGCGTGTGTGTGTGTGTATATATATATATATATATATATATATATATATATATATATATATATATATATATAAATGACAAGTTTGATATGTAAAACTATGAAAAGTACTTCAAGTAATTGCATATGAATGACAAGTCTGATATGTAAAACTATGAAAAGAACTTTGATTGCATAAATTTTCAAATATGTATATATTTATGTAAATATATAAATACAGGAACCCTACCCTTTTTGATAGGTGCCATGGGATGTTTTACATCCACAGGAGCTACCACCACTTCAGAAAGATGGGGATATACATCAACATCTCATCCAAAAAACAATACACTGTGGGATGCAGCACCCACTTATGCTACACAGCAGTGTCAGGAATCCATTTTCCTGGTGTGGGAAGGGAACCCACAGCCTTCTGCACTAAAGGTGTGTGCATTACCTGTTGCTCCACTGATATTGCTATATTAACAGAGTTGTATTTGCTATTGGAGATGATCCCAACAAGGCAAAGATTACATTCTCTATTTTCCAGAAAGATAGATAACACCTTCAGGAGGGTAGGTGATACTGGATCAAGTAGGCCTAGTTTCAGGAGTATTCAGATGTGTCATAACTGTGATGGTTTCATAGGAGCTAGGAAAGTGATAGTGTCAGTCTACCAAAGTTAATAGTAATTGTCAAGCTAAAGACATGGCTTAGGTTGCTTTAATAGTGTTCACTGTGCATAAACTTTCATGAAAATAAGAGAGAAACATGGCCGAAATTCTCTAGACAAAGGAAGAGGCAGCAGCAGAAACTAAGGATGTGATTCAGGATTATTGGGTGGGACAGATGTTAAAGTGGGAGAGAGGTGCTATGTTTCAAAGTTAAAAATGTGCAAAGAGAAAATGATAGGAGTAGACTAGTCTTGTATTCAAAGAAAAACAGTTTAGGAATATGGGTGGGTTTTGGAAATTGGAGTGGGTGTTAATAGTGAAGGAAAGACAAAATTGTTTTCAAAGAAAAGGGGTGTGAGTTGATGGAAATGTGAGGTTGAGAAATTGCTAGATATTTTAAATTTAACTATTTAGCCTGGCTCTGTGCCATAGTGGGTCCTGGGAAAACAGACCGAGGAATGAACAACAATCTATCTCACTGAATTACTAGCTCCTAGTGGAAGAAGGTGCTTTACATACAGCAGTCACTGTGGCATGCATTTGGTCCTTGGCAAGTTACATATGTCATAGCCTTCATGTGGTATGTACAACAGAATGTTCATCCACAAGGGAAGCATTGTATTCCTCCACATCTGTGAGCACATGTGTTAGAGTCATATGCCTCAAAATCTGATAGCCACCTATTGTTTCACAGGGGAACTGTGCTTCTGATTCACTACAGGAGGGCTGATAGTTGATGGGCAGTAGGGATATAAAGATTTAAATCAGGATGTAGAAGGTGAAATAAGAGATAAATATTACTGGGGACAGCAAAGCCAGATATTAGAAGAGGGGACATCAGTGTTCATATGAAAATGCATGTTGAGCCTAAATGTTGTATAGCTACACACAGTAAATTTTCAGTTTTATTAACAGGCTGTAATTGTGGTACCAAGAAGGGATGATCATTACCGCAGGACTGAACTCTGTTGGAGAGAACAGCCGCCCATGGCTACCTATGGGAAAGTGACTTTTATAGAACATTATCACTGCCATTTTTGTATGTTGTGTTCACTGTATAAGTAGCACTCTGGACATAGGAGACTGTTTGAACAAATCTAATGTATGTTAATTCTGGCTAGTTCTTCTTTCCTGTTTCAAGAACGGAGTACTGGACATGGTCCCTGCCACTGACCAAACTGAAGGCGTTGGGTAATGTAACATTGGTTTAGAATACAGGTTGTGAGTGCTGTGAATGGGAAACATTAGGGGACTGGACATTTTTTATTTAATTTTAGTTAATCATATGTGCTGTTAGCTGACAGGGCATTTATCTTTTTATATAGAATGAAATTGGAGAATTAGGTACTTGTGTGTGTGTGTGTGTTAGTGGTATAGGTGTTTAGTGGGGGTGGGGTGGGAATGAACTTTATTTGTACAATGCTACAGTCTTTTGATGTATATGAAGCAAGCCATCCATACTGTTTATTGTCAAGTCCTGCAGTGACATTACAAAATATCAATCAGTCAATACCAGTCATGCAGGCAGAATGATAAATGGAATGACTAGTGAAAGGGCTCTATTCTGGACCCGCTCCTTGCTGGCATCTACTTCTCTGAAATGGAAGCAAATGCTGAAGGTTTATGGCTGACTAACTTTGGAGATGATCGCAAGGATGGAGTTATCAATGGCTCCCCTGCAGACACTCTCTTTCTACAAGAAGGGCTATCCCTGACTAGCAAATAGTGTCAAAGTCATGGTCTTAAACGTATTGGTAAGAAACGCATAATTGTACCATTTGGGAAGTTAACCATCATGTCAAATTACTGTGTTGATAATACACCCCTGATCAGTGGTGAAGAAATGTTTTTAATGTCATGCAACTTGTAAGTAAGGGCATGGCATCTAGGTCCAAAGAGGTCATCATCCCACTGTTCTCTCCCTTATCAGACCAATCAGTGAGTACAGTGCTCTGTTTGGTATATACCTGAACAGGCATATGCAGCGACCCAAGAGGTTCTTAAAAAAAGCATACAAGGCATAGCAAACCTACCTAATGCAGAGTGACTTAAAGTCTCCTATAGATTGCTAAGGGGTGATCTATGTCTGGCTTCCAAGGCATCTGCAAACCCCATACTTATGAATCTCCTGCATATTTGTAAGTCAAACAATGCCACAAATACAAAGTCTAGGGACCTAAATTTTGTCTGAAACTTAAACAGAACATGCTGCAGAGGCAGGTATGTGTCCCAGAGACTGCCTTTTCTATGAAACAGGGTTCTCATGTGAAGCTGAGATTCTGTCAATTGAAGCACAGCCTAGACAAGTGAATGGGGAATAGAACATTTACACTGGGCCTGACACCCATGTCCCTTATGGACAGAAGTAGCTTATAAATGCCTGGCCCTCAATATCCTGTATGGATACAGGATGTCATTGTTCTGTCAGGAAAACCTGGCTAGGCTTAGAAAGACCTGCAATGGTCATTAGCCTAGTAACAATCTGTGATGTATGAAAGCAACTCCACCTGTACCCCCTCATCATACCTTTACCATGATGGTCTTTCTGCATGCAACCACAAAACTGGTGCGCCACATTTATGAATTGTTCTTTTTTTTGTGCCTTAGGACTATACATATTTAGGTTATTCTGTTTCCTTATTATTGATACAGGCCATAGGTCCACGGATTAAAAGAATGTTTGATAACTGTGGTAGTGCCTCTGATCTGAGAGGATTGATAAGGAGGCAATCCCAAAATCTTTAAGATACAGACATTGATCAGAACTTCAGCTTGATTATTAGAGATTTCTTTTGTATTCAAACACGTCAGCATGAATAGTGGGCATATGCACACACACCAACCGTCTCTCACTTTCTTTCAGTCATATATCAGCTGTCTTGAAAACTACTTCTGTTTATCTGTATTGTTGTATGGAAAGGTGCATGTGTGAGGCCATTGAATAAATGGTGTACATGCATATGGTCGACTGGTGAATGGTCGACCGGCTATGGCCTAAAGGAGTGCCGCAACACCGCAAAACTGTGAAAGTGTTGTGAATTGCAATATCCTGCCCCTTTTTGACCCATGTTAGCACCTGTTTTAGGGTGTAGAGCGGTTGGAAATGTCGAATTTTGAGTTTTTAAGACATTCCGACCATTCTGCGATATGGGATTTCTGGAGAAAGGTCATTCAAATGTATGGTCGAGCAATATGTGCTCGACCATATGAATGTAAACTGAATAAACAATGCAATAAACAAAATCAAAGACCTGAATTGCTGTTTACAATCTGAGTAGAAATTCGTAATCGGTGTGTAAAGTAAGTTAGCCTGAGAATGCAAATGTGGTAAAAATAAATAATTTAAAATAGACAATACTTACAAAAACAAAAAAGATTGCTGAAAATAAATGTGCTCAAAAATTAAATCACTTAATAGTTTAGTTTTAATAAGGAGGTAGTGTTGCATGATCATGCAGAAAACAGCTTCATCATTGTATATTTTAAGAAGTAGTTGGTGGAGTGAGCAAAATGATCCATTACAGAACCTTTTAAGTCATGACTTATGCAACACGGCCAAACTGAAAGTTTAGAACATAAAGTGCTCTGTCATATTTTAGGAAGTTGGTTAATGAGTTAGGAATATGAATGAACAATAAGTTATTCTTTGGTAGTGAAAAATTTAGCAGGTTTGTAGCAGTACAAATAGATTGGTAGGGAATGTTTTCAAATGAATGTTATTTTGAATCAGGGTGGTTACATATGTCTTTGTTTCTTTTACATCAAAACTGGAACTTGGAGTCTCATTTTAGTTACCTTTTAACAAGAGTACATATTTAGAGAGTAATGACTGAAGACAGCAGGTTTGAAATGGATTATGACACCAAGGAACATGAGGTATAACTCAGGATCAGTCTCTTTAGGGCTGTACCTGTGTTACTGAAGAAGAAAGGGAGTTAAACATTTTGTATCTAAAGTCTAAGAGATGTTTTTATCCTTGATTGTTTAAGAATGGGAAAACTCAAGTGAACAATCTCAGAGAAAGTAGCAAAATGCTAAGGTCAAAGAGTTCTATCCATAAAGATGTTAAAAGGCCACCCCGGTCTAGCAAGGGAGTGACCGGGTGTAGAGTGCATTGCGAAAGTGTGTAACATCTGAGGAATATCTAAGGCATTCTAAAATGTGTTGACCTGCCATATTGGTGAGACATAGTGAGAGACAGTGATGAAGTAAAAGCTATGGTAGGCATAGTGTGTGCCCAAATGTGCCTTTGATTGTAGACTTGCATTGTACTGTACTAAATTGTATTGCATTGCATTTATCACATTCTATAGACAGGTATTCATTTGTACTGCATGATAAATTAGCACAACCACTTGTCATCAGCTTTATTCTTTTCAGAAGGATCAGGCTGCATTACAAACTTTTGCATGCCAGCTCTGACATAAACTATACTAGGTTTATTCAGGCTGATGAGGTCAGTTAATAGTGACTAGGGGTCATTTAGCAGATTAAACTTTGCAGAAAAAAACATTCTTGCCTTCCATGGACTGTACCCTAATGAGTGAAGAGCCTGAAACAGTAACATCTCCCACATCTGCAGCATACAGAATACTTGGAATACGAAAGAAGCTATAAAAATATCATCTACCTGGCAGTGTTAACAAATGTAAGAAGAGGTAGTGATCCATTGAAATTAATAATGATTTATTTCCAGAATTTGATGTTTGCTTGCATACAAAATTTAAAAGGCCAAGTGTATAGATGCAGCTTAGGACTAATAAATATCTTTAACAGGATTGCTCAAATGTTCATACTGGAGTAGCTGAAAAAATGGGAACAATTCCTTATGATCAAATTAAAGTCAAGTTGTAATAGTAGGCAATCAACTAATCATGTTAAAAGATATAGGTTGCATCTCTTTAGAAGGTTTACACTGCCTGAGCGCACACGCACTTAAACCTAGACACGCACACACACAAACATGAACACATACGCACATGCATACAGACAGACAGACGTTATCAAAGTTGGTCTGCAGTAGACATCTGTTTTACATCACACTGACTTCTGTTTAAAGTGTTGGTGAAGCTTGGCACTATGTTGCTTTACTATGGTGGAAGGTATGCTGGTTAAAGGTACAAAAGTGCTGTGTGCAGATTAATTGCTGTGGTTCAGTAGTGTATTATGCTATAGTGGAAGGCATGCTGGTTATACTTAGTGTTACATGCGGATTAGTTCTGATTCAGCAGTATTTATTGCTCTGGCATCATGATGTTTATACAAACTGGATAAAGTGGTTTGATTTCTAAAGTTCAGTTCTTGTGTTTGTATTGACCTTTTCCAGTGCAGCGTACCTTGTTGTTTAGTAAAAACAGATGGCTCGTTACCATATTTCTGAAACGGCATGCATACTAATGCATACAAAGTCTCTTGGAATGCCCCAGAAAAACTCTGCCCTGTATTAGTTATGATCCATACCTCCCTGTTGTTTATTCTGCAATTAAAGTAGTGTTTTTATAACTAATATGAAAAGGATTAATGATGGTATATAAATCTGTCTTAAATGAGCTGACATGCCTTGCAATTCAAGAGATTGTTTTATTATATGAACAGTTTACACTTGCATTATAAGAACTCAAAAACATTGTTTTTTTTACTATTTTCTTCATTGTGACACCCGTGCCCTGGCACAGCAGGCAAGGAGCCTCAGTCCTCACCACTAACACCATCTCATATATGAGGAAAGGATAAATAAACACAGTAAAGTGCAATTTCCCTTAAGAGCACACAGAGATCACAGTCAGTCTGGGGCTGGTCACTCCCTTGCTCTCCAGGTCCCCAATAAGGCTCCCCACTGGCACAGCTATAGAGTCTTGATCTAAGCCAACTGGAAAAGCTAAAATCTCCAGCACCCTCTCTGTCCAACGAGTGCTTCATGTCCCTGCCCAAGTAGCTGACACACACACACTTTGAGATAAGTTTATAGAACCACACAGACACTCCTGGGGAAGGCTGGCACAGGTTCTCCAGCTGTGCCCGTTTTACCCAGACTATACGGTAGTACCACTTACCACCACCCAGCTAATATTTATCAGCTACTCAAAGGCCCTTAAAAGGGTGACAATTATTACTGTGCAATATTATTATCCAATTTGTAATATAACCCAGGGCTAAAGCTATTAGAGTGGCCTTGTACAGTTTTACCAAAGGCATGCAAGTACTCTTAAGAGCTTAAATTATCTCTACACAAACTAGCCACAGTTAAAATGTTTTAAAATATTTAATAATAAATAATTAAAACCGCGAGACAATACTTTCTACTACACAGAGCTAGTCAAGAGTTCAGAGATCACACATAAATACTTAAAAAATAAATCAGTAGTACAGTTCTGACATCACAGAAAACAGTTAGTCCAATCTTTCTATTTCCTAGCTATTTCTAAAAGAAAAGTCTAAGATAACTTACTTATAGAGCAAGACAGTATTGCGAGTTGGATGATCAAGACAAAAAATGCTTAATGCCTTCTGATTCTCTCTGTTTAAATTGCTGTTGCAGTTCTGATCAACATTACATCATTTTTTTCACACTTTCCTGGTGTTCCCAGGCTGACGGATATTACATTATTTTGTTATCTTGAAGTTGCAGGAAACTACATCAATAAAATACATTCCACATGTAAACTCTAGTAATTATTCCTTAAGTTAAAACAATAAGCAGGAAGCCTTCATCTAGCCCGGCTGGAGCCAAATTGTAAACATCAAAGACAGTCATGAAATAATTTGAACTTCAAAGGACAAACAAGAAATGCTTGTCTTAGCTTTCTTTACAGCAGAGGGCAATGTTGTTGCATTGTTTTAAGTTCACATTTCATAGCATATTCTTTCATTTAAGCAAACAATTCTGTAGTTCAACATTCATATTTACAAATGATAGAATTATATGCACAATTCTATCTGGCTAGGCTGGCAGCCTTCACACCCCCCCCCCAGAGAACTCAAGCTAGTTATTCAAGTGACCCTTGAGAAATGCCGCTTGAGAGGGCTAGGTCTATCTGAGTGTACCTCACCCCATTCCCTGTCTTGAGACCCCATCTGCATTGCCATTGCCAACCCCACTGTGGTGCTGACTGCAACCCTAGGCTCCATCTTAGCAACTTGGCATTTTGCTGGCTGGCTTTGTTTAACCATATTAGGGGGATGTGATCTGTCATAACAGTGAATTTCCTTCCATACAGATAAGGCTGAAGTTTCTGCAGTGCCCACACTATAGCTAGACATTCCTTTTCCACAGCTGCATAGCATTCCTCCCTGGGTTGAAGCCTATGACTGAGATAAACCACTGAGTGCTCTTCCCCCTCTGAAGAAATCTGGCTAAGTACAGCGCCCACCCCATGGTTCTAAGCATCCACTGCACAACAAATTATTAGCTCTAATCTGGACTGGCTTACACAGGGGGTCCTCCCAAAGCTCCTTTAAGCCTCTGGAATGCCTGCTCACATGCTGGGGTCCACACTACCTTATCTGGCCTATTCTTCCTCATCAGGACTGTGAGGGGAACAGCTACGGTACTATAACTGGGGACGAACTTTCTTTAGTACCCTGCTGTCCCTACAAATGCCCTTACCTGCTTTTTAGTAACAGGTGCAGGCCATGCCTGAATGGCATCCACTTTGGCAGGTTCTGGCCTTATCTTACCACTCCCCACTCTATGTCCTAGGTAGGAGACCTCTGCCATACCCACCTGACATTTGCTCGACTTAAGGGTCAAGCCTGCCCTCTGTAGTCTGCCCAGCACCTCCCTGACATGCTGAAGGTACTCTGGCCAGGAATGGCTGTAGATGGCAATATCATCTAGGTAAGCAAGGGCAAACCCTCCTGCTCCTGCTAGGATATGATCTACCAGCCTCTGGAAAGTCGCTGGGGCATTTTTCATTCCAAAGGGCATCTTTGTGAACTCATACAAGCCAAAAGGAGTCACAAAGGCTGACTTCTGTCTAGCACTGGGAGTCCAGAGCATCTGCCAGTAACCTTTGGTAAGATCAATGGTTGTAAGATACTTAATCCCACTCAGCTGCTCTAGGGCCTCATCCGTCCTAGGCATGGGGTAAGCATCTGACTCTGTGTAACTATTTAATTTCCTGTAGTCCACACAGAACCTGGTGCTGTCTTCCTTCTTTGGCACCAGCACCACTGGGGAGGCCCAGGGACTATTGGACTCTTGAATCACTCCTAGTTCCAACATCTCCTCTACCTCCCCCTCCGAGTCTGTTTGACTCATTCAGGCACCCTATAAGGGGCCTGCCTAATAGGCCTTTGGGGTCCTGTATCCACCTGGTGTTGCACTAGGTGGGTGCACCCTGGTTTCCCAGTGAACATGTCCCCAAATTCCTGCAACACTGCTCGGATTTCTCGAACCTGGGTAGGAGATAGCTGCTGGGAAATTGCTACCGCTTCCACTGAGATGACAGCTCGAGCCTCTCTGAGATCATCAGTTCCCATATCTCCCTTAGACTCCTCCTGCAACCCACTACAAATGCTCAGTAGAAGAGCCTCCCTATCATGGTAAAGTTTCATCATGTTAACATGGTACAATCTGTGCCTCTGCCATCTGCCTAGCAGTTCCACCATGTAGTTAACATCACTTCCTTTCTTACCACCTTGTAGGGTCCCTCAAAAGCTGCTTGCAGGTTGTTGTGTCTGACAGGAATGAGAACCATTACATGCTACCCCACAGCATACTCTCTAGCTCGAGCATTCCTGTCATATCACAACTTTTTCTGTTGTTGGGCTTCTGCCAGGTTCTCCTGGGCCAAGCCCATGAGTTCCCAGAGCCTTGTCCTGAGGTTTAGGACATATGCCACAACAGTCTTCTCGTGAGACTTGCACTCACCTCGAATTAAGTCTAGAAGTCCTCTCACCCTATGCCCATACAGGAACTCAATGGGTGAAAAACCTGTGGATTCCTGGGGAACCTCTCTGTAAGCAAACAACAGATGGGGCAAATATTTGTCCCACTCCCTCTTAAACTGATCTGCAAATGCCCGTAGCATGGACATGATTGTAGAGTTTAACCTCTCAACAAGATCATTAGTCTGGGGATGGTAGGAGGTGGTCTTCATATGCTTCACCCCACAGGACTTACACAGACAAACCAGCAGGTCTGACATGAGATTGTCACCTCTGTCAGTCAGTATTTCTTTTGGGAAACCTATCTTGCTGAAAATCTCTAACAAAGCATTTGCCACCTTCTCTGCCTCAATGGAGGACAAAGCCACTGCCTCAGGGTATCGTGTAGCATAATCCACTACCACTAGGATATACTTTTTCCCTGTGGAACTTGGGGTACTCAGAGGACCCATAATTTCCATAGTTACCCTCTGAAATGGCTCCTCAATCACAGGCAAAGGCATCAAAGGAGCTCTCACCTTGTCTCCTGCCTTGCCTACATTCTGGCACTGCTCACAGGTCCTGCAGTACCCTGTTACATCTCTGGAAATTCCAGGCCAATAGATGTTCTGAATAATACACCTCTTTGTACGTTTTATGCCCATATGACCTGAAAAGGGAATATCATGGGCTATGGCTAGAAGCGCCAGATGGTAGACTCTAGGCACTGCCAACTGCTGTACCCTCTCACCTTCTAGCCCTCCCTCAGGGGTCCACTGTCTGTACAGTAACCCTTTCTCCCAGTATACAGATTCCCCCTTTCCTTGAGAATCAGGTGCCTCCCTAGCTACCTGCCTCAGGCCTTGCAATGTAAGGTCTGAGAGCTGAGCCTGTCTTAGCTCTTTCCTTATAACCCTTCCCAGCTCCCCTTCCACAGGAAGTCTGGCATTCTCTGATAGTGGTACCTCACTGTCATACTGGGTACTACTACTCACCCTTACCTTTGCAGTCACTCTGTCCAAGGGACCATCAGTACCCACAAGCAGCTGTGGCTCACCTTCAGTCTCACTGCTATAGAGTAGCTCACTCCCTGAAGTCGCCACCTCAGCAATCCTGGTTGCAAGTATGCAGTCTGTCCGGGTCTCTCCCAGGGTACATGTCCCACATGCTTGTCTCCTAGCCTCACTGCGTGTTACTGCATAAGCACACGGTACTGCCTCATCCAAATCCTTCCCTATCAGGACATCTGCAGGATGGTAGTTCAGTACTTCTGTTGTCTAAAGACAATCTACTGTTGGCATTTTGTCTTTCCCACTTACTGGCTCCCTCACCTTTGGTTCCCCACCTTGCCTCCATGGGCACCTGTATGCCACATGGCCCCACTGGTTGCATTCAAAACATTTAACCCTAGCTCCTGGACATGTACCTGGACTAGTGGCTTCCCCTGCTACTGGCAGATTCTGTTGTGGCAGTCTGTGCTGCCCACCATGGGTTCCTTTAGACCCATGAGCAGTACTGGGAGTCCACTTCCTGTGCAGGGCTGCCTTGCTTGCCAGGTATACATCTCCCTTCTTCCCCAACTCATCTGAAGTAGCACATTGTCTATCAGCTAACCAGATCCTCATGTCCTCAGGCAAAGTGCTAAGGGCTTGTTCCCTCACCAAAAGGACTGCCAGCCCTTCAAAAATGGTGACCTGACATCAACTCACCCACCTATGGAAATAAGTGCTCAGTTCAGCAACATATTCACACACACTTGCATCTGCCTTGTGTCTATACTCACAAAACTTTTTTCTATACGTTTCAGGTGTTAGCTTTAACAATTCTAACAGACAATATTTTACAGCAGTATAATCAAAACATGCAACATCAGACATTTTAGATAAAAGTTCCAGCTTTACCATGGAGTAAGGGGGCCAGGAATCGTACCCAGAGCCCTTGGTCAACTTCATATTGTTTACATACCCTCTCAAACATATGAATGAAAGTATCAAAATTATCCCCTTCTTTAAACTGTGGAAGAAATTTACTGACCTTTTGTGCTTCTGGGGTCCAATTATTCCCTTCCCCATTACCTCCATGACTCTGGTGAAGAGTCAGCATCTCCTTCTCATGTTGCCTCTGCCTCTCTTTTTCTTCAGCTTTTAGGTGTAGCAGTTTCTCATTCTCCTCACTCTCTAGTTGCCTCAGTCTCTCAGCTGCTTCTAATTCCACACGTCTGGCCTCCGACTCAAGTCTCTTTAGCTCCAGCTGGATTTTTAAGTCCACTGCAGAAAGGTTGAGCTGTCCATTCTTTGAGGGTATTATATCTCCACTGCCAGTCTGATTGTCCTCCTGGTTGCTGCTTTCTGATGCAGCTGTAACCAAGGCTGCAATCAGGTCTGCCTTAGTCAAGTTTCCATGCACCGGTCCCCTAGCCTGGCACATCTCCACCAGCTGGCTCCTTGTCAGCTTTCCATACTCCTCTGCTGACATGCTGCCTGCTCACCCTGACTAACTAAGCTAACAAAAGAAATAAAACTATTGTGATCTGAACTCTGAGTATTCACTGCATGGCTGTTTTAGAGTACAAAACACCTTCAAAGCTCTCTGTACATAAGCTGCAGGATTCACTCTACCCACATCCCTACAAGCCAATTAGTATTTGCCAACTAATTAATATGTGATGTGGATATCCCACCACTGCCAAACAATTAATATGAGGATATCCCAACCACTGCCACCAATTAATTAGTGTAGATATCCCAACCACTGCCACCAATTAATATGTGATGCCCGTGCCCTGGCCCAGCAATCAAGGAGCCTCATTCCTCACCAGTAACACCAGAGAGGGTGTCTTATATATGAGGAAAGGATAACAAATACACACAGTAAAGTGCATTTTCCCTTAGGACCACACAGAAATCACAGTCAGTCTGGGGCTGGTCGCTCCCTTGCTCTCCAGGTCTCCAATAAGACTCCCCACTGGCACAGCTATAGAGTCCTGATCTCAGCCAGCTGGAAAAGCTAAAATCTCCAGCACCCTCTCTGTCCAAACAGTGCTTCATGTCCCTGCCCAAGTAGCTGACACACACACACACACACACACACACACACACTTAGAGATAGGTTTATACAACCACACAGACACTCCTGGGGAAGGCTAGCACAGGTTTTTCAGCTGTATCCCTTTTACCCAGACTATACGGTAGTACCACTTGCCACCACCCAGCTAATATTTATCAGCTACTCAAGGGCCCTTAAAAGGGTGTCCAGTTATTACTGTGCAATATTATTATGCAATTGGTAGTATAACCCAGGGCTAAAGCTATTATAGTGCCCTTGTACAGTTTTACCAAAGGCATGCAAGTACTCTTAAGAGCTTAAATTATCTCTACACAAACCAGTTACAGTTAAAAGTTTTAAAATATTTAATAATAAATAATTAATACCACAAGACAATACTTTCTACTACACAGAGCTAGTCAAGAGTTCAGAGATCACACATACATACTTAAAATAAATCAGTAGTACAGTTCTGACATCACAGAAAAACACTTAGTCTAATCTTTCTATTCCTAGCTATTTCTAAAAGAAAACACAAGATAACTTACTTATAAAGCAAGACAGTGCTGTGAGGTGGATGATCAAGACAAAAAATGCTTAATGCCTTCTGATTCTCTCGGTTTAAATTGCTATTGAAGTTCTGATAAACATTACATAATTTTTTTTTTACACTTGCTTGGTGTTCCCAGGCTTACAGATACTACATTCTTTTGTAAACTTGCATCTGCAGGAAACTACATCAATAAAAGACATCCCACATGTAAACTCTAGTAATTATTCCTTAAGTTAAAACAATAGGCAGGAAGCCTTCATCTAGCCTGGCTGGAGCCGAATTGTAAACATCAAAGACAGTCATGAAATCATTTGAACTTCAAAGGACAAATGAGAAATGCTTGCCTTAGCTTTCTTTACAGCAGAGGGCAATGTTGTTACATTGTTTTAAGTTCACATTTCACAGCATATTATTTCATTTAAGAAAGCAAGTCTGTAGTTCAACATTCAGATTTACAAATGATAGAATTATCTGCACAATTCTATCTGGCTAGACTGGCAGCCTTCACAATCATAGCCAGTTTACATTAGTGATGTGTTTTCTACTGTTTGTTGGTATTATATGGGTCGTTGTCTACCCTCATACACATAAAGAAGAATCTGCCAGAATATATTAAAATTTAAAGAAAGTAAAGGAATCTTCAAGGTAGCTGCAGGATTTACTGCAGTATCATAATGTATTCTTCAGGTCTGTGAAACATTTATTTACATTTTATACAGCTAGGACTTTATTTTCACGGATTCTTTATTAAGGTGCGTATGTGTGTTTGTGTACATTCATGTGCTTATAGGTGTGCGTGTGTGTCTCTATATCTGTACAAAAGTGTGTGTGTGTGTGTCTACATCTATGAGAGAGAAAGAGTGTGTGTGTGTGTGTGCGTGCACATGCATGTATGTGTGTTTGTGTACTGATGGCAGGATCAAAATGTAAACTACAGATTTACCAAGCCCTTGTTGGTGCTGAATGTTGATAGGGATTTCAGGTGCTTTAAAACAACAGTGGATATGGAAAAGCAGTAAGCAAAATAGACATAAGGCAAGGCATAGAAATGAAGGCAGTTAACTCTCTGGAGCCCTTAAAGCATCATAGCTGATAAGTGCTAGTAAGGGGACAGGCAATTTATTTTTCTTCCACATATTTGTTTATGGCTGCTGTTAGAGTACACTACAAAGTAAAGCATAACAACGAACACTGATTTGTGTTTATATAATGTGCTGCTGCTAATCTATTAATGATGTAGACAAGAATGTGCCTGGTATCTAGATTAGTTATATTACTACAGTCTCTATTACCTACATAGTAACTTTAAAGCTCTTTTAAACCACCTATTAAGTGATACAGTAGCTACTTAATGGGTGTGACATTTGGGCACTTTTTCATTCTCTTTCCAGTAAGTGTTAATACTGTAATGCTAGTAACAACTTTATACTTCACTTATGTACTTCACATGGAGGTGGTCTTCGCTAGCACTTTCAGTAAGTAATCCTTTCAGGTAATTGGGAGAGTAAGAAATTTGGGTATTTCGGGCCTTGGAATGGGCACTCAAAAGTAAATTTTGATATTTCTTTATAGAGTAGGTAGAGATTGATCACTCTAGTATTTAAATTCACTGGAGAATGCTATAGAGGCTTTTGGGAGTTTAAAGGAGAAGGTTACAACTCTGTGCTGAAACTTCACTGGAGAATTAGATACCAGAGTATTGTAAGATGCATCCATACCAGTAAGAATCAGGTTAAAAATGCCATGACCAACTGTTGAAGGGAGATTTTCTTCATAAAGTCTAGGATTTTTTTTTGTTGGCATATTATAGATTGTAACTGTATGTGTCCCAGTTTATTGATGAGAAATTAAAATCACCTAAAATAATGGAGTTTTCACTGACAGGTACATTTCAGGGAATTGAAGAGTCTCACATAGTCATCAGGGGACAAGGAAGGTGCATTGTAGCAGTCTATTAATTGATAATTACTCCTATTTAGAGTGATCTGTAGTTCATTGACTTCAGGCTGTGGATCCCCAGGGTCCCCAGGTTCCTTTGCTAGAGTTACCACTGGGTCTGAAAATATGAAGTTGCAAAATTCAGGTATAGAGGGAGTGATCTTTGTACATTTAAACCAAGTCTCTGTCAGTAACTACATAGATGTGAATGCTTCCCAAATGCAGGACTGCTTCAAGATTGGGAAATGTATTGCTTAGATTTCTGGCAATGAGAAGAGACACTTTAATGTAATATGATTTTAGGACTGATAATATTAGTTATGCTGGAATGTACCTCAACTGAACACTGCCTAAAAGGCACTAAGGGGACAGCAAAAGCTTTTACCACTATGCAGAAGCCTTGGGAGAAGAGATGCAGGTAACGTTTTGCAAAACAGTTGACTATCAAGCATCTTGTCTGATAATAGCATATAGGATCCCCTGGAAAGGCACCGGCTATTGCAACCAATGATCTTTTCATTGTATCTGGGCATCATTTGAGATGAAGAAAGGATTCCACTCTAGAAGTTACCTGCAACTATAAGACACTTGAGAGTTATGATGTGTCACTCTGTATGCCTATCAGACCTTAGTGCCTGAAGTCATTCACTCCCACATGGATCAATATTATGTTGTAGCCATATTTATCAGGTCCTTGGGGACCTTATGTCATCATATGTCTTGATGACTTAAAGACAGCTCACTGTAACACTCTGCTTTTCTAGTCCTGTGAATGATGAGTCCATGAGCATGACAAAAGTCATCCATCGCTGAAACATTTCTGTTTATGCTGCTATTCAGGGTGATACTTTTGGAGTCTTTTTGCTTTTGGTAAGTCTTTATAGTAGGCATGACCTGACTTTTTGCTGAGACTTAATATTACTTCTAGGATGCTTTGAGAGTTGATTGATTTACAATCTCAGTGCAAAATATTTTAGTATGATAAGTATTGTGATGAAATTGCTATAAATTTATTGGATGAATCTTTTAAGTGAGAAGGAACCACCATATTGATTATACATTTATACATTTATAGCTGTCACAGATGCAGTTATCAATGTTGAGAATAATTTCTTTATCTGTGAGCTTAAGTCAAATCAGTTCACTGTCTAAGGTAACCTAGTCTTAAAAGGCCAGAGCAGAGGTAAAATTAATAGGACGACCATCCATCATCTCTGCTGATCAGGTGTTTAGATTAGTAATGTAAATGCAGCAGAAGGTGTTTATAATTATAGTAGAATACACCAAATATAATGACAGTGTTGTCCCAGCTGTTGCAAATTTTAAAAGAAATATGGACAAAAATTGTTAAACCTTCCAAATAGTACACTGAGCACTAAAATAAGATGGGTAAGCTTAAGCCATCTAAGAGGAGAATCTTCCCAAGTTCATCTTGTAGTTCATCTTATTCGTACAATACCTACATATTATTTTTGAAATGTGTGTAAATATGATACAACATACTTTACTGACACTGAATAATGCCTGTAACTAACTTCATTTCAAGTTCAGTTGCTTGACTACTTGTTCTTTACACCTTACAAAAGTCTCGTTTCAGACTGTTATGAAGGTAAAATGCAATCAACAGAACTGTACCTACTGTATACATTTAAAGATGCATCTAAGTACTACTGATACAATGAGAATGCAAGATGAGCCACTGTTCTGCAGTGAATGCCAAACCGTAAAGGTAACTAGGTAATTGTAACAGTATTTAATCAGCTTTGCTGGGTTATGGGCGAGTGTTCTGAAGCTCGGTAAGGAATGGGGATTGATTTACTACCAGTAATGTAAGACATGAATAGGGCAACTGTATTACTGACAGTGGGACACTGGAACTGGAATAAACATATAACAAAGCATGTTTTCTCTGAATGCAAATACATTTTGTAATTTTTAATTAGATTCCCTTAGTATGCCAGAAACATAGTTTCTGATTTAGACAATTGTCCTTACCCATACCACTTTATTTATCTATTTATTTACTCTTGGTTCAACATGTTATTCCAGACATATGACCATTTCCTACAAAATCCCAGGTACTCTTGCTTTGCAAAGTGACTTGATCAGACTTATAGTATTCTAATAAGAACTACAGAGATCTGAAAGAGGTAAGTCAGTTGTAGGTACTTAGCATGCCCATTAGGTTGCTTCTACTGCTAGTGGTGGATTTCCCTTAAGCATATAATTGTCTTATTTATACTTATTAGGTGACAGTATTTATTAATGTCAAGTAGTAAGTGCCTTCTAACAGAACTCTTGTGGATATGCATTAGATGGCATTGTCATTAAATACCATGCGATTGAGTTGTGTCTGATGACAGTATTTATTGTAATTTATTACCTTGTGAGTTCTCTCAGACGGCTATGTATGAGATGACAGTATTTTTAATGTCATTTATTGAATGCATTATTAATGGACATCATTTAGATTGTGACATTTATTAGTTAAACAACAACCAGGAGACTTTAACGAATGAGAGACAGCCAGGACAGACAAAATAAAAGGATAATCTGGTAAGTTTCTATAGTTTTGCAGAACGTATCTGATTATCCTTTTATTTTTGTCTGCACCATCTCCCTCGTTCGTTAATAGTCTCCCTGTTTCTTGTTTTTGTTTTCAATAAATAAAAAAAGAAAGAAAAGTAAAACACTTATGAGATATACTAATGGAAAAAAAAGGGCTGGGCGTTTTCCGTTGGTATATTCTCAGATTTACAATGGGCACGCTGGTTGGGCTGACCAATCAGCATGCTCGTTTTTGAATATTAATGGCCAGTCAATGTATAATGTCATTTATTAAACACCTTGAGTATGATCTCTCACGGATATATATTTGACAACAGTATTTTAATGTCAAGTATTTGCTATCTTGGTGGTTTAACAGCACATTGCCTTTGTGTCTTTACAGATAGAACTTTGACCTTGCTTTGTTTCTTTGCAGCCTCTATTGCTTGCTTACTGCATCATTAGTTCTGGCCCAGTAATAACTAGCAGATTCTGTATTCTCCAAAATGCATGTATTAACTGGTAGTCTAGGTATTTCCATTCTTGAGCAATTCCTTGAAACCGTGATGTGAGATTTCCTTGGAACCACAATGTGAGATTTCCTTGGAACCACAATGTGAGATTTCCTTGGAACCACAATATGAGATTTCCTTAAAATCATGATCTGAGAATGCTTTGAATCCATGATGTGATGACAATTTGAATCCATGATCTGAAATTAGCAGGTATAGCTCTATATGCTCTTACACAGTACAACTCATACTAAACTGTCAGGAAACATACTCTGAGATGTCTCGTCTATGCCTCATTATTCACAGCATCATCATGTATAATATATTTATATAGTCCTATCATGTCAGTCTGGATTGTTTTTAAGAAAAACTACATGACCCAAAGAATCTCACAGTGCATTCATTACTGACCAGGACAACGGGCAACTGCAGTAGTATTATTTATCATCAGTGCTCCTTGTAATTGCTAAAATAATATAACTGAAATTGAATAAGAGAGTAAAACATTATTAATGTGAGAAAATAATCCCCAGTACATTTGCAGGATAACCATATTATAAGAAAAATCCTTGACTACAAATAATCCCTATTCAGTGCATCTCCAGGAACACACGACAATTAACAAGAAACTGCACACAGGTTTAGACTTCAATGTTATACTTGTTCATTTAGAAACCACTTGTATGACTGGATTCTGAATTTCCAATTTTTTAACTTGGCCATGTTGTTTAGTGACTTCAGAGGTAATTATATTAGTTAAGGAAATCTACATACTGAAGCACCATAACTACTCACTGCTACTGGGTGTCTCCCAACTATGTAATGTTGGCATGGTTCTACACATCCACTCTCTTTGTCTTCAAACTGAAAAAAAAAAATTCACTCATAGTTACTATACACAATGCTAGGTTACTAATGTATGCTCAACTGTAAAAGAACTACCAGTACTATTACATCCTGTCATTGCTTATTAACCTGTTGTAAGCGGTTTCAACTGAAATGAGCTCCTATATGACTTATTCTGTGAATGTGTATTATGTGAATATGTATGACTTATCCTGAGAATGTGTATCTATTGTATTAAACTATTAGTGGAGCTTTTCTCCTCAGGCCTCCGCTGAAAATTGACCTGTGTCCAGTCGGACCTTCCCGGTAAACAAATGTAAAATAAAAATAAATAAATAAAATAAAATGTTCGGTGGGTAGAGAAGATTTTTTTTACCCTCCATGCAAATTTCTTTTGTTTGAAACTTGTTTCATTGACTGAGTATGATTGATACAGTTTGCCAGCTACATATAATACTGTAGTCAAATAAAACCACAAAGCACAGAAAAAAAAACACTGAAAATCTGGCTAGGAGGTGCAAAAAAAATCAGTCCATTCTATTTCATGATGACAACCTACAGTCTCCAACCACCTGTCTCAGTCTAGGCCTCTCTGCTGCCCTATGCTTTCATCCTTTCCCATATATGAAATAATACTACTGTCTTAACACAGAGAATGCAGTTTTTCCTAATTCTAGAGAGTCCCTCCTTTCTGTTTTCTTCTCCATCTTGCCTATCACCTCTGAAAACTGATTCTCCCTCCCTGTTCAGAGTTACTAAAATTCAGTAAATGCTGTAAATGACACTCGTTTGTATGTAGCGGGTATATAATTACATGTAATTTGCTGAGCATCTATACAATTCTGCAGTATTTTTACACAACTATTTTGGTTAGTTTATCTATTTTTGTAAAATCTGTCTTTGAGCTGAGTCTGAGAGAGGATCAGGGAGATCAGATTAAAAAAAATAAGGATCATGGGTCTGTAATATGTACATTTTGACCTTCTTTGTCATCCAGTTGATATATCCCTTTTTCCCTGTGCCACTGATATGTTATTGATTGTTAGCCAATCTGTATTACTTACATAGAGGATAATGATCAGGCCTGCAATCATAACGGAATTATGTGTTTGAGATATGGGTGCCAAGAAATTCACCTTGAGAGCAAAGCACATCATAATCAGATCCAATCAGAATTGTTTGTAGTGCCTGGAGATTTATCTGCTCCATGTACTACTAGCTAAACAAACCTAAAATTAAAACAAAATGTCTTGTGCCAGTAAAGCGGCAGGAAAATAGTTAAACAGTATATCATTTTATCATGTTAGCTAAACAAGACAAGTGTTTAGCTTATACTCTTATGATCTTTACAACAAAATTATTTTTACTGAACTCCTAATGAATGCCTTAATGCATGGATGCAGTGTAAAGGCAACTGGCACTTGAATTTTAAATGTCATTTAATTTATTATCCTAACAATGCTATTTGGTCTTAATATTTTATGAGTAAGTTCATTCATATTTATCTGTATGTTAAAATCTATATAGATCCATGTTACATATTACTTCTGTTTGATCATTTTCATAGTAAAATATTTTAATAGTGTAGGTGTGCACAGACCTAGCTTATAAGCCTGCAGTGGGCAAATCAATCTCTCTCTCTCTGCTTAGAAAGCCCTTCAGTAAGTAATGCTAGAGAAGTAGATATAATATTGAGAAAACTCTAGTATGCAGTGCAATCTTTATTGTTAATGAAGTAAAATGTGCTAACATTTGCAGTATAACTTGATAATCTTATTGAAGGCTTAATATTCTTTTTTTCAGAGTTTCCATTAATTGGTGTATGTCATATACTGCAAGAGCTCAGATTAGTAGACATGTCATGAGCAAAGCTCATGATTGTTTAAGCAGAAAGCAAAGCAATATAAAGTGTGATTTTATTAATTAGCTGTCAGTATGCAAACCCAACAAATTACACTGTTACTCGTTATAGCTTCTACTTTAATAGAAATGTATCTGCAGCTACAGAAAAGGATTTGTGCAAGTTCCTAAAATAAATTTTGGCTTTCATAAAAAGTGTAGCATTATAAAGAGCAAAGAAATTCAGCTATGGAGCTCGGTAACATAAGCATATACAAAACAAAATGTCTTGTGCTAATACATGGAGAGGTATGAAATCATCAGATAAAACAAAAAAAGGTATTGACATACAGAACTCTAAGCGTTACAGGAAACAATAGTTCATTTGAGGTTTATTTTTGTGTCAACACTCTTACATCTTTTCAGACATGATAAAACACAACAAGTGATGTAAGCATGTCTTTCTCAAATAACATTGGAGCTTTTCTCCCTGGGTCTCCACTGAAAAAAGGCTATCAGCTCACCCGCACAAACCAGGTCAACAAATGTAAACTAAATAATAAAATAAAAATTCCATGCAAAACAAACAACTCTGCCCTAGTACAGTATTTAGTTTTCTGAAGACCAGCTTATTTTTGTGTACTTGTAAGTACTCTGAATTATATACTGAACAGCTTAGTACAGAATGGTTTACCTGATTCTGAAGTCATGGACTTGCAGTATATCTGGCTATATAGACATTTAAAGAGTGAAGTTATGCAATGCACAGTAGATATTTAAAATTGAGGCACAATAAAATAACCAGAAAGCAGTTCCAGCTGGATGTGAATAATATGAATACAAAATTACTGATACAGGATCCTTTAACAGAGTGTACAAATACATATTGATTCACTGTTCTGATGTCTATATGCGTGATACCACAAAGCAGATCTCATATTTTTTCACTAAAATGACATAGGGTGACTAGTATTTACAATCAGTGTAGAGTTTCCCTTTACAAGCAATGTAGTTTGTGGGATATAAATAAAGTTAGATGAGCATATTTTTAATAAAGGAAAAACTTCAAATTTCATGGTATGATAAATGCATTCCCTGCACTAGAAGTTAAGCAGAACCCGGAGTAAACTCCCAGGAAAAATAAACTATAAACAAGGTTCTTGTGAACTCTACAAAAAATGTTACCGCTACTGCTGACGAGAAAAAAACTAAATATTCCAACAGTAAAGTTTAAATTTGTAAGCTACATTTGAAATCATTCATACTTCTTAACTGTTAAGATTTTCACAGAATGTCTGGATTTTGGCTTCATATTTTTTGGTCTGTTCCTCATAGAATTTGTGATTCTCTGGCAAATCATTGAGGATCGAAACCATTAAATTATAACACACATTTGAGTTTCAGACTTTATATCCTTAAGAAAATGTACTCTGGCAAAACACCTTTTATTCTAGCAACTTTTTAAGAGCAATATTTAAAATGTCCTATTTTTGGGCTTTTGCCCCCCGTTATTTCTGTGTTTGTCAGATTTCTTGTGCTAAGATGCGGAGAGGTGTGAAATCATTATCAGATAAAATAAAAAAAGGTGTTGACATATAGAACTCTCAGCGTTACAGGAAAAAAATAGTTCATTTGAGGTTTATTTTTGTGTCAACACTCTTGAATGTTTTCAGAGATGATAAAACACAAGTGGCGTAAGCATATGTTTCTGCAAGTAACATTAAAGTATGGTCTAAGGCTAACTTAAAATTCTGGAAAATTCAAGAAGCCATTTTTTGTGGTGTGTCCTAAATAAGATGCATATTTAGAATGATAGTAACCCACTGAAGACAGTAGGGGAGGAAGCACATAAACACACAGCAGCTCTTTTTTTTCCCAGGGTAAAATTTTTATTATCTAATTTATTATTTTGTTTTACATTTGTTGATCAGGTTTGCCTGGCTGCACTGATCGCCCTTTTTCAGTGGAGGCCCAGGAAGAAAAGCTCCACAAAGTTGCAATAAAATTGTAAGAGAAAATAATCCATCCATCCATCCTCAACCTCTCTTCCCATTTTGCACAGCTTAAGTTGAACTTAAAACTTAAGATATGCACAAAACAATATGCAGAGTTTATAAGTACAGCCAGTGTAGTTAGAGTTGGTGAGTAACAGGAATTTACCTGAATAAGATGACTGAGAGCTGACAAATAAGGGAAATTACTAATGAGGGCAGACAGTAGGCTACGTAGGAGAGGGAGACAGTTTATGGAGGGTGAGTTAAGTGGCATGACCAGCATACTTTGTAGGTAGTCTATTTTAAATTCTTTGAGTTGTCTGAGTGATCTAATTTCCAATGGGAATTTGTTCCAAGAAATGGAAGGGTAGTAGCTGTAGAGGTTTTGACCAATTTTTCTTTTGGGTTTATAGATTTGTACTAAGTATTGGTCTGAGATACAGAGAGTCATAGGAGTGTAGAATGAGACTAGAGGAGACAAATTGGGACAGAAAGATGGTTAGTACAAGATAGAGTGGATAAGCCGAAGCTGAGAGAGGATTAGTAAGTTCTCTTGCTGGAACCCTAGGCATTAAATCAGGTCTGAATTAATAATGACATTACTAAAGTTTTAGAAGAATCATAGGAGTACACAATCTTTATTCCCCCAGCTTTAATCCCTACCAATTCTAACTTCCTTTCTGGTCAAATCAGGCCACAAGT
>NC_056743.1:206735518-206773018 GCF_019279795.1 Protopterus annectens
TTGGAAGGGGGGAATCACACCCTCTCACACTTTGCACTCCGGACAATTGTTCCCTTCACCCCACCCTAGATATGCTACTGGCTTCTTGCTGCCTTGTTCATGTCCAAAACAGATTCAAGCAAACAGTGGCTCTAAAAGTAGGTCCTGCCAGTTGGTACAAGCCTGTTTCCAATATATGCATCGGTTACCTTATGTTTGCAGAGTCCTCTGTTGTAGTTCTGCCCATCTTCATTAGAAGGTGCTGGAGAGCAGTGGAGGCATTTCACTGTGGAAGTTGAACCAATTAGGGCCACTCATTTTTTTTCTCTACTATTTAGCTTTGATACTTGGGCATACCTCTCACTGCATGAAATCTGGACATAGCCAGAAAGAATGGTGGGACAAAGGCCCAAAAATAGGGACATAATTTAAATATTGTTCCTATAAACTTAGAAAGTTGCTAGAAGAACATGTTTTGCATTATTATATATTTTCTGAAGATTATACAGTCTGAAACTCAAATGTCTGTCATTATTTAGTGACTTCAATCTTCAATGATCTGCCAGAAAAACTACAAATTTTGTGAGGAACAGACCTACTAACCCTTTCTACTACATCACTTTGTTAGTTTAACCATTTCCACAGCCACTCATCCTCTCCCTTCACACTCATAAACAATGAAACACCTTATAATTTCCACCTCACTTCTCCTCCTACTCTCAACAGCTTATCATAACTACCTTCCTAGCCAAATATCTCTCTCTCCTACCTGTACTACCAACAACAACCATAATGCAACCTCCATCTTTTATATCTCCCCCGCCCTTTTCAATCTCCCCATCTCATGCTATCATAAACTATACAGGGTGCAAGCATTCCCTCCTACTTATAAACTTAAAGTTAAGTTGCATAAACTACATCTAGTCATTACTACAAAGCTTTATCTGTTAAATAGCTTACTTGCATCTGGCGATATCCACCCCAACCCTGGCCCCTCAAACTTTCCCTACAACCTCCCACCTCCCTTAGCCACTACCTCCCCTACTCCCTCTAACATCTCTCCCTCCTGCCTGCCTACTCTACCAGACTCTTCACCTACTAATCACTTATCCATATATGTCCTCAACATTCAGAGCCTAACCAACAAAATTACTGAATCCCATGCATGGGTAGCACATACTACCCCACATATTATTTCTTTATCTGCAGCATGGCTTAATCCACATATCTCAAGTAAGGAAATACTCCAATCAGGTTATAACATCTACCACTCAGACAGAACACCAAAAAAAGGTGGTGGTGTAGCCATCTTATACTCAAATTTACTCAACCTCTCTCCATTTCCCTCACCCCTTCCTGACTTTCATCCTGCAGAACTCTTAGTTCTAAATTACCACCTCAACATCCATAAAAAACTAATTATTGCATCCATCTATATCCCTCCAGGAAACAACTTGGCAATCCTTGAGATAATTTTATCCTGGTTTTCCCAAAACATACCACATGAAACCCTCATCTTGGGTGATGTCAATATAGACAGGTCCAAACTGAAAATTGACTCTCCCCAACTTAGTATAAATCTACATGGTTTTCATCAGCTTATATCACTCCAACTTGTCTACAAAAAAACAGAAACTCTGGCTCGATAATCGACTGGATACTAACCAACTCCCCTCCACTATACCATACCCCTACAACTCACCCAGACCAACTTAGTGACCACCTACCTATCTCTGTCCTTCGACACCCCCTCCAACTACCCAAATCTCACCTCTATAGAGACTGTCGCAAACTCTCCAACTTCAACCTAGCCCAATTTAATTCTATCTTATCATCAATAGACTGGTCCATCCTCAAGCAAATCCCTGTCAATGATGCCACAAATAGATTTAATAGTATTTTCCTTGACACCCTGAACTCGCTCGCTCCCTCCAGGAAAATCGGTCTATAATCTATCCATGCCCCATGGCTTTCAAAAAAAAAACAAAATCTCTTATGCTTGAAAGGGACAAAGCGTGGAAAGCTTGGATAAAAACTAAAGACTTACCCCTATTTCACAACTACAGATGTCTGAGAAATCTCATTAAAAAGCATACCGATAATGACAAAAAGTCCTTCTATAACACTGCCCAACTTAATAACAAATCCAACCCGAAAAAGTTATGGACATCCATTAACAAAATCCTTTCTCCTGGCTCCCCCGGAAACCCATCCCCTTACCCTAACTTACCTCCTCTTGAAACAGCTACTCTGCTCAGTAAATATTTCATTGAAACTATTCAAACAGTCATGCCTCCCAGCTGTAATACTACTCCTCTGACAACCCCTCCCAACCCAGCTAACAAAACCCCCTTTTCCTTACACCTGGTTTCCTCTTCCTACATCCAATGACTTCTCCAGAACTCAAACCTTGCTCCCCCTCTAGAGATACCCTACCTCCCTCCTTCCTTAAACTTGCTGCAGACTCCATTGCCTACCCAGTATCTATACTTATTAACAGATCTATACAACAGTCTACTGTCCCTCTATTATGGAAATCCTTTTACACTATCCCTTTTCATAAAGGTGGTAACTCAACTGACCCATCTAACTATAGACCTATAGCCATTCTACCCCCCCCCTCTCTAAGATACTTGAAAAATGTATTCATTCACAACTACTCAAACACCTCCTTGATCGCAACCTGCGCACTCCCACCCAGCATGGTTTTTGTCCCAATCACAGCACAACTACTGCACTCTTATCCTTCCCTCATACCATTGCTGAAGCCCTAGGTAATAACAAACTGATATCTTGTCTCTTCCTTGATTTAGCTAAAGCTTTCGATACGGTCTCCCATACTCTCCTACTATCCAAACTTGCTAATCTCAATATGAGTACCAACTCCCTTGCCTGGTTCTCCAGTTACTTATTTTGTAGGCAACAATCAGTAAAATGGCTCTCCTCTTCCTCTCCTTTCTTACCTGTCCCAACAGGGGTCCCACAAGCCTCCATCCTAGGGCCCCTTCTATTTAACATTTTCACCAATGATCTTCATACAGCTTGCAATACATCTTCGCTCATACAATACGTAGATGATTCTACTCTGATCTCTACCTCAAATAACATCTCTGAACTCCATGACCTCACTCAACAGGTCTTCCAAGCCACAGAAAGCTGGTTATCTACTCATCCTCAACACTAAAAATACCAAACTCTTACTATTTCTCACTCACCTCAAATCCTCCTCTGCCATCACTTCCTCAAATTACACTACTATTAAACTCGAATCTCACACCAAACTCCTAGGCGTTATTATCGATGATGGACTCAGTTTCAACTTACACATCCTACAATGCATCAAGAAGACAAATCAAAAGCTTGGCTTACTATACCGCCACAAAAGATTCTTTACTAACTCCAAACTCTCCCTTGCTCAGGCTCTGCTTCTCCCATCACGTCTTTACGCTGCCCCTGTGCTCACACATATACAAACTACTACCCTAAACAAACTCCAGCAAACCTATCATAAGATAGCTCGATTCATCACCAGCTCTCCCTACAATACACACCACTGCCTTGCTCTAAACTCTCTCAATTGGCTAGAACTCCCACATCTATTGTTAGTAGCCCAACATCAAATGATACACACTATTCTCCTGCTGCATGTCCTGCTCTCTCTTCCTTCATCACCATCTACTCTCCATCTCGTACCCTCCAGACATCTAACCAGCATCTACTACAAATATATTATCCCGAAAAAATCAGTGGGCAAACTCCTATACAAGTACTCTATGGCTCAAGCTTGGAATAAACTTCCTAAAGAAATATGCAGTATAGTACACCCATCTCATTTCAAAGAGAAACTTAAACTTCATCTACTTAACTCCAAAACCTGCCCCTGTCAAGCTTTAACTTAACTCCCCCTCTCTACTTCTGTTCTCTTCCCTTCTCTTTATACATAGGCATTTCTTCCGCCTCAAAAATTATGTTCTACTCAAATGATATTAAACCACCACTGTTGAAGTTTGTTTATCAAATTGATTTAAATAATGCATATACTTAGTTATCCTGCTCAACTATTAATATCTTTCTTCCTTGACTTAAGAATTTTTATCTCTGTATAATCTCCATATATTGAATGCACAAGTATAAAGTTGTATATATAACTACTTCTTGCATTTTATCTTATAAACTGTATTTTTTTCTGTTGTATTGGAGCTTTTCTCCTCGGGTCTCCACTGAAAATGGGCCACAAGCCCAGCTGGACTAACCTGGTTAACAAATGTCAATAAATAAATAAAATAAAAATATGAGGCAATATCTGGACATTCTGCAAAAATCTGTACATTTGAGGGGTATGTACTCAGGCCATTGCAAATAACCAGTTTGATAGCCCCATAAATGACACTCATGCCCTATCACTTTTGGTTGTATTGCCGGAACAAATCAAGCATATTTCATACATAAGTCAGCCAGCAAATTCAGAAGCACCACTGATAGGTTCATAGTTGTGTACTAGGCTAATGGCCCTGGAGCCTTTACATACCTAGCCCATAGAAGTGCCCTGGCATTGTGATACAGTTATTTAACTATCATCCACTGGAAGAGGCAACATCTGTGTTAATAGAGCTATAGATTACACCTAGAAGCACAACCCAGTTTCAGAAGACACCCTGGCACACCTAGCTATCTCACCCTTAATTCAGCCTGCATCTCCACAACAGGATGAGGCTCCCCCACCTCCATAATGTGTTCTGCAGGGGCTGAATGCCGAATCCCCCAGAGAGAAGTGTGCAGACGGTATGGAATGCATCACTACTTTTCCAGTTAATAATGATCCTTCCTCAAAGTTCATTCATTCTTCATTTACCAGGTTGATCCAAGTCATGGTGACAGGTGAGCAATAGCTTATCTCAACGCTCGCTGATCTGAAGGCAGAGAAACTAATTATGGATGGGGCATCAGCTAGTTCTGGGATGCAGACATACAATCACACTACATATTAATTTATGATGCATCCTTAAGATGGTGAAAGAAAACAAAGCACACAGCAAAACAGAAATGGACACAATGGATATGTGGATTCATCACAAAAGGCAACGCAGGTAATAGCTGAACTGGAGAATCAAGTGCTATGAGGCAAGAGTGCTGTTTATCTGTTGTACTGTATTCCTTATAAATTCATATGCTTTGTTGATCTTGATTCACCGTCCTTCCTGAATTAATCTCCCATCAAGAAGCCTGGCACAAAGTATATAATGAATAGGCAGCGGTGCAAGTGTCCATTCTCCATCATGGCCATATGCAGCACAACAAAATAAGTGACTATGTGTTTTAAAAGGCAGCACTTGAAACCCTGCTGGGTGATATTCACAAACAAAAGTACACATTGGAAATCTAAAATAGAAAGACTCTTAAAGCGTGCATACATTTTGTAAGCCGGTACACATTTTTTCACAGAGGTACACACTTGTACACATGCTTAGCGCATATGTGTTCTACATAGTGGTGAAACTGTAAGCTTAGTGCTACACCTATAGTTTCTAGTAGTGAATAACCCTGGGTACAGTACTTTGAGATTTTGTGTTGCATTTAATTGATAGGCATTTTCTCCACATAAATGCAAATGACTTAAGTTGGATATATAGGTCCAATATTTAGAACCAAGTTATTCAAGGTAGAGATGTGAGCTCTGATGAGCTGTCTGCAGCATTGTGAAGAGAAACAAAATGTCTCTTTAGCTGTCAGGTACCATAGGGAGTGGGGAAAGGAATTTTGCTGAAAAGGCAGTCAACTTATTTGTATAGAAAAAAAAGGTAAGGAATGAGCAAGGCAGGGTAGCTGACTGCTGCTTATCCTGTTGCAGAATGATAATCATCCTTACTAAAATGGACTGCATCATACCCTGTGGTGAATGCTAAAAATGCTTAGCAGGGCTTGCCATTTCACTGGTTGTGATGCAGCCCATTTCTCCAGAAAAAAAAATCAGAACTACATGTGCCATGGAAATAATCTACTCATCGGATAGGTCTTAATTACTGCACTTTGCTGTTTTCTGTGAATATCCAGTAAACATATTTTACATTATTTAGTGCTATTTATACCTAATACATGCTAACAAGCTTCATACAGAATGATTGCCAAAAATAAGTTAAATATGATCTGATGACTAATGCATTAGGAATGAAAATCAGGTGAGTGTGTGTGAGACAGATAAATAATGAATCAGAAGTGCATAAGGAAGGAAAGAAACAAGCTAATGAACTCTCGGGATAATTAATGCATCACTGTCGGAGCTGCATTTCTGAAAGGTTTCCATTTTAAGACAGATATGTAATTATAGTGAGATGTCAAAAAATTCTAACTTACTGACTGGTAGTCAGAAAAAGATGCAGTTCGAGAGATGTCAGTGTAAAGTTTACCATTGTAAAAGTACACCTAGCAAAAGAAGAAAAAGTAGATATAACCCAGTCCATTGATCATCTGTTGAAAACTAATTATGATCTTATGCTGTTATGATCTTTTCACATTCATTCACTTGCTCAACTGTGTTAGAATTAAGTGCTTGCTGTGATTACCACAATTTTATTTGACTATTTCCATATGTATGAATTCACCAGTAGTACTAGTAGACACAAATTTATTTTTCAGGTTAAGCGCTTTCATCAAAGTAAAATTGACTTCCTCAGAACAATATACAAACAGTCATGTGGATTTAAATATATTACACTGTCACAGGATAGGTGAGGAATACCACCAGTCAAACAAAAGATTTCTTGAATAAATTAATACCTTAAAGGCATACACTATAAACACTAAAAATACAATAAAATATATTTCTGTGAAGAAATTATATAAAATTAAACCCTTTCCGCTCTTTCTTTCAAAGCAGGCAAGATAGATATAAAATCATTTAATCCTGGACACAGATTAGCTGTCTGACAGTTATCTTTTTTTGAAAAACACTGTGTCCTAGTTGACATTATCAAGTTTCAAACTAGCAGCCGATAGTATATATCTACACTGTTTACAACAACCACAGGCTTTGGTGAATTCATTCATTTTTTCACTACTATTGTTCATGTTACCCTCCAAGGTAAGTTTCAAGTTGCGGCCCACTTCAATACAAAAAAACAGGCTGTTCACCCACTGCTTGTAAAATATTAGGGTCACCCCTAAAAATGTTCCAATTCTTACAAAGTATATTTCTGATGTCATTATAAGGTGTACTATATTGCACCACACATGCCTGGGAGAAGTTATGGGTAGAACACACTGTTGTTTCACAATTTTTGGTTTTAGAAAGACCTCTCCCTAGTAATGGTTCATATTTAGAACCCCACTCTCTCAAAACCTCTTGTAAAATACCCTCTACAAATTCTAGTGGATAATCTCTCTCCAAAAATATGTTCCTCAGGTCACTGAATTCCTTAATGACATCCTCAAGATGGGAAGTCATTCTAGAAATTCTGATTGCCTGTCCCTTGACAATACTTTTTTTCTGGTATAGTGGGTGGTGACTTTGGAAAAGGAGGTAGGAATTACAAAACGTTTTCTTTCTATACACCTTGGATCTAAAACAACACACATCTTTAATAATAATAATGTCAACCAGGACACAGTGTTTTTCAAAAAAGGTAACTGTCAGACTAGCAAAATAGTTTATCTGGCAAAGTGTAATTCCTGCCCAGGGTTTTATGTTGGAAAAACTGAGAGGGCTCTCAGGTCCAGGATATATGAACACTTATATGACATTAAGAATTCAAAAGCAACCAATGCCTTATTTAGGCATAGCAAAATATGTCTTAATTTTTCTGGATTTAAGTTTGGGATATTAGATACCATTGAAATAAACCCCAGGTGTGGCAACTGGAAAAACACTTTAAACAAGAGGGAACTGATGTGGCAGCTTCGTTTGGCAGCTAATCTGTGTCCAGGGTTAAATGATTTTATATCTATCTTGCCTGCTTTAAAAAAAAAAAAGAGCGGAAAGGGTTTAATTTTATATAATTTCTTCACATAAATGTATTTTATTGTATTTTTAGTGTTTATAGTGTATGCCTTTAAGGTATTAATTTATTCAAGAGATCTTTTGTTTGACTGGTGGTATTCCTCACCTATCCTGTGACAGTGTAATATATTTAAATCCACATGACTGTTTGTAGATTGTTCTGAGGAAGTCAATTTTACTTTGATGAAAGCGCTTAACCTGAAAAATAAACTTGTGTCTACTAGTCCTACTGGTGAATTTGTGGTTTTTAGTTTTTATTTTCACCACTTTGCTACAATTATTTGGTTTTTATTTCCATATGTATATTTTTTTGCATGACTGAGAAGGTGTGTTCTCATTTGTTAGACATTTAGCAATGTATGAGTACCTAGTGCTTGCAGCTAGGGATTGCTCATTTTTATTAATATATTGTCTATGTTCTCCTATTCTTGCCTGACAGCTATACCACCCACTATTAAAGAAGTGACATGGGGAGTGTGTCTTTATATTTGCTGTAAAAAAATAATTAAGCATTTGACAAGCCTCAAATACTTTTTCATTGTACAAAATGCTTTCTACAGCTATTGTAATAGGAGGTAAGGAAATGAGTGCAGTTGTACCTCATTTAGTAAAAGATTGGCAGCAATATATTTTGTAGCTCCACCTACAAGATTATCAAGCTAGTGATATGAGCACACCAACACGTGAAAGCCATCAGTACTGCTTAGTTTTACAAACACTATCTGTAGCATTGCTGTGTTTTGAAAGTGGTTTCTGTTGTATTGTCTGTATTATATGATCTATTGTAAAACTAACCAGAGTTTATGAAGTTGGAAGACTCTCAGGAGGTCAAGGATATGAAAACAGATTTATCTGATGCTCACAAAAAAAAAAAAAAATGTTGATTTATAAAGCAACAATTTTTTTACCAGTTCCAATAAAATAGCTTGCTTTATTCAGGCCACTTGAAACTAATAAAATGGGCATTTTGGAGGTGTTCTTGAAGTGCTATGGCCTCTTGAATGAAACCCAATAGGTGGTCAGGAATCCCAAGGCACCAACATTTTGAATCAAGATTACTAATTTAACAGTTAATTGGGTAAGGAACTACTTATCAGTTGAATTTCTTAATCTACCATAAACAGGATACTGCTCTTCATCCTCTGGTTCTGACCCAATTCTTTATGCTTAGATTTGATGAACAAACTGATAGATACTCTAGCCATTGTTCTGATGCCAAGAAATGCAAGTTGAAATACTAGGACCACGTTGTTGGATAAAGAAGAGTTCCACAAAGCCCATTCTTGGGATTCTCATTTCAGTACTTGCCACTACCATTTGATATTCATATGGAAACTACAAAACTGTAGTGTTTTTATACTATCCCGATAAATATCCCCACTGAAATATCCATTTACAGGAAACATTGCAAAGAAAGGATCCCCAAAGAAAAAAATGCTAGCGTAGATAGCCCAAGTTACAGCCATTGAAAAATGCTGATGATGCAACATGTTTAAAAGTAAAGAAAAACACTTTAATAACAATTTTAATAACTTGAGAAGATAAACTGGTGGACAGAGGTGCTGTCATTGTCACAATATAGAATAAGTTAAATAATTCTCTTTGTTACATCATCTGCATATCAAATCAATCCATGAAAGTCATATTCATAAAAATGTATAAAACATAGATGTGTGATGGCCCCTCTTACCTGTGTCGGTGATGAGGACTGGGGCTCAGACCAGTAGTATCAGACCAGTAGGATATTAATTGAACTTCAGTAGCCTGTAAGCAGTTGTTACTGGAGGCAAACATTCAGAGTTTGTTTCACAATAGTTTTATTTATTTTTGTTAGTCAGTTTAGTCAGGGAAAGCAGACAAAGATGTCAGTAGAGGATTATAACAGCCTGACATAGAATCAGTTGATTAAAGTCTGTGAAGCCAAAGGACTGGTGCATGCCAACCTCACTAAAGAGGATATGATTTCATCCTTAATCACAGCTGCAGCACAGTCCAGCAATTAGGGGAGATGGCCTTTTAGGTGATGGGGATGTGCAGCCTTCGAAAATGGGACAGTTCACCTTTACCTCAGAGGCCTTAAAAATACATCTGGAGTTAAAAAGACTTGAAGCTAGCTATGAAAACAGGGTTGCAGCAGATAGTAAAGACAACCACAAACAAGGCCTTATATAGTTATGTAAAGAATCTCCACTTCAGTATCCAGATTTGCTCTGAGCTACTGCACAATGGTACTTCCTACACCGAGCCAACAGATATTGCCAATATACTGGCCGACAGATTCAGTTCCAACTTTACCCCCCCCCCCAAAAGGACCAATCACAATACCAGTAGATTGACAGGCACCCAGTACTACTGCTGCACAGGTTAAACAGCACTGTCCAAGGCCAAGAATACAGCTTCTATGGGACCTGACAATATCCCTGTCTGTGTTTTACATGAACTACAGAGTGAACTGGCACCTCACCTGTGCACCCTGTTCAACCACAGCCTCACCTCAGGCTTTGTCCCTACCAAATAGCACACTGCTACAGTCATCCCTCTCCACAAAGGAGGAGAGATTACAGATCCTGGGAAATATCTCCCCATTAGCCTGACTAGTCTGATATGCAAAGCTATGGAACGCATCATCATGGACCTAATAAACAAAGATATAGGGAATCTCCAAACTCTGGATCCAACACGGTTTGGTTTTGTGAAGGGTAGATCATGCCTGCTCAACCTGGTCAACTTCTTTGAGTCAGTCACCAAAGCTGGGGATGAAGGCAAGGTTCATACAGCCTACCTTAATCTGGCCAAGGCCTTGATACCATTCCTCACTCAAGAATCATAGAAAAACTCACTAAGCTAGGCATCAACCCATATATCATTAGGTGGGTTGCAAAGTGCCTCACAGATAGAACCTACAGTGTAAAAGTAGCTGACTCAAAGTCAGACTGCTGACCAGTCGCAAGTGGAGTCCCACAAGGTTTGATCCTGGGTCCTTTCCTGTTTGGTATCTACTACTATGAAGTCAGGCCAACACAAAGGGACTCTGGCTGACAAAGTTCACAGATGATTGCAAGTTAGGAGCTATTATCAACTTCCCAAGTGATGTTGACATCCTACAGAAAGGCCTCACTGAGACCAACTACTGGTGTCAGAACCATGGCCTTAAGCTCAGTGCCATAAAATGTCATCATCCCCTTTGGGAAAAACATGGTTCCAATGAATTACCACATCAATGGTAGTCCACTGAACACAGAAGGTGTTATAAGAGATCTGGGAACACAGGTTGATAGCTGCTCCTTTGACCACCACATTGACTCTGTGGTCAGAAAGTCTTTCTGTGTGGCACATCTCATTACTAAGGGTTTTGCATCTAGGAAGAAATAGGTCACTGTTTCCCTCTACTCTTCCCTCATTAGGCCAATCATTGAGTACAATGCCCCATTTGGCATGTACCTCACTAGACACCTGCAACAACTGGAGAGGCCACAAAAGTAACTCACAAAGAGGACCCTAGGCCTAAAACAGTTGTCCTATATGTACAGACTCGAAAAACTCCAACTATTCTGTCTCATATAGTCTACTTAGAGGTGATCTCTGCTTGACTTACAAAGTCATGTCTGACCCAGCTCTGTTGGAAATGCTACATCTAAAGAAATCCCAATCCCTCCATGCCACGCACTCCAGAGACGTCTACCTCATTACCACAATCAACAGAACATGCTGGAGGGACAGGTTCATAACCCAGAGACTGCCCGTGCTATGGATTAGACTTCCTATACATGTCAAACAGAACACCTCACTGGCCCTCTTCAATAGAAATCTTGATGAGTGGATAGGAAATAGAAAATTCACCCCAGGGATCACTCCAGTGGCTCTACTCTACATAGACACTGGGAACTAAGCTCAGGTGGCACGATGACAGGATAATCCTATGGGCTAGGCTTGTAAAGGCTCAAGGGCCATTAGCCTAGTATGCACCTATGACCTGGAGGCCAAAGGTTTGGAGGCTGAAGAGAAGGAGAGACTGCAGCATTTGGAGACTGAAGAGAGACTGCAGCATTTGGAGAGTGAAGAAAAGGAGCAACTGCAGAATTTGGAGAGTGAAGAAAAGGAGAGACTGCAGCATTTGGAGAGTGAAGAAAAGGGGAGACTGCAGCATTTGGAGAGTGAAGAAAAGGAGAGACTGCAGCATTTGGAGAGTGAAGAAAAGGGGAGACTGCAGCATTTGGAGAGTGAAGAAAAGGAGAGACTGCAGCATTTGGAGAGTGAAGAAAAGGGGAGACTGCAGCATTTGGAGAGTGAAGAAAAGGGGAGGCTGCAGCATTTGGAGAGTGAAGAAAAGGAGAGACTACAGCATTTGGAGAGTGAAGAAAAGGGGAGACTGCAGCATTTGGAGAGTGAAGAAAAGGAGAGAGAGCAGCATTTGGAGATTGAAGAAAATAAGAGAGAGCAGCATTTGGATGCTGAAAATAGGACAAACCGTGTCAGCATGAGAAAGAAATGCTGACCCTTCATCAGGGTCATGGAGGTAATGGGGAAGGGAATAACCAGACCTCATAAGCTATAAAGGTAAGTAAAATTCTTCCACAATTTGCAGAAGAGGATGGCTTTGATAACTTTATTTATATTGACTTGACCAAGAGCTCTGGGTATAGTTCCTGACCTCCTTACTTCATTGTAAAGCTGTAACTGCTTGTTTAAACTAAGCTAGAGTGATTACTAGACTGTTTATGTTTGAAACTTACAGAAAAACGATTCTTGAACATAGATACAAGACATATAAAGCTGTATGTGGTTATATTGATGAGTTACGCACTTACTTCCATAGGTGAGTGAGTGGGTATCAGGGCACCACTTTTGAAAGGCTGGCAGACCTTTGGGTGAGGAAACAAGCCCTTAGCATGTCACCTGAGGACATGAGAATCTGGTTGGCTGCCCGAAAATGTAACTCTACAGATGAGCTGGGGAGAAAAGGAGATCTCTGCTTAGCAAACAGGGCATCACCAGACAGGAAGATGATACCCAGTTCTGAACATGGATATGAGGGAACCCATGGTGGGCAGCCTAAAACACCTCAACAGAGTCTATCAGTAACATGGGAAGCCACTACTTCAGTTAGTTCTAATTCCCTAATGTTGTTACCTGGTGTATTTTATTTTTCATAGGGATTGCAAAGAATCCAGGTCAGCCCGTTCCATTTGCTCTCTCTGTGCTTGGGCTCACTCCACTCCCCTACCCTACCCCCTTTCTCACCCACCCCTGAATCAATTACGTTTATACCTAACCATCCCTACACCATCTCCTCCGTGCTGCAACTACCTGTACAACACAACCAATCAGGCCTGACTCCTCCCATCTAAACCCCTCCCAATTCTCTCTACATTATACTTCACACCATCCACCCATACTCACCACTCCCCTCCCCCCTCAAAATTATTACTCTTGTAGACCTTCCCTCAGTTACACTCTTACCAGCTTCTTTATACTCATTATTCTCCAATATGCTCCTTCCTTCCTCCCTTCCCTCCTCTCATGCACTATTCTTCTACTCCTTTCTTACCTCACCTTATATCACACTCAGCTACCCCTATATCCCAGCACTACAGCCTCCTCTCACTACAATACACACTCCTATATCCACTATTCTTATCCAATCTCACCCTCGCTATTCTCCAGTGCTGACTTCACTATCCTCAAAATCAAACTGTCTCAAGTCTCTCCTCATTACAGAATAAGGCAAAGATTTCTCTCACCCTGCACCTTTATATCATCTCTTTTCCACCTCTGCAACATCCTACAGCTCTCTGGTGACATTCACTCCAGCCCACGCCCACACTATAACCCATCAACTCCTTTAACTCCTTCACAAACTCCCCTCCAAGCACCAATCAATATTCCCAAACATCTCTCCTTTTACTCTATCATCATCCACAGCATCCTCAATAAGATAACATAATTCCAGTCTTGGATAGCCCAATAATCCCCTAGCATAGTTATTCCCTGAAACATGACTCAAACCACATAACACTGACAATGAACTGTTCCCCCAGGATACAGCATTCTGTTACTTGATACAACACACAAAAAAGGTGAAAGCATTGATTATGTATCAAGACCTACTAACCCTATCCCCCTCCTTTCACCCATAATGAGGATTATGCTACTCAATGCCAGGAGTTTAAATCTCAAAATGCATGCGCTCAAAGCATGCCTCAGTACGGAGAACGTCTGCATCTGTGCAGTAACTGAAACCTGGTTCAAGTCTCTAGACAGCACTCCAGCACTACCGGGCTACAACTCGTACCACACATTTCGACCACAGAACACGGACCAAAACAGAAAAGGAGGTGGTGTATCCATATTCATCAAAGATACCTAGACCTCCAGGTTAGGGGCACAGCATGATAACCTCTGAGATCATCCATGGGCAACTAACATCAGGCAAATCTGCTATGCAAATTGTGGCCTGCTACAGATCACCCTCCATGACCCAGGACCACCACTCTGCCTTTCTGGAGACACTGGAAAACATGAAGGTCCTACCGAACAACCTGATATTGGGCAATTTCAATTACCCTACCATTAACTGAGAAAACTACTTGAGTACAGACTCCCAGGCTCAGCGCTTCCTGGAATTTATCAACTCAAATGCCCTGGATCAGCTGGTAAACTCCCCTACCAGCGGTGAAAACATACTGGACCTGGTCATCACCAACATGGGCGACAGGTGTTGCGCACCGGAGGTCAACCTGTCACTTGTTAGATCAGACCATAAACTAATCACTCTGGTTGTCCACACCCCACCACCACCCCCAACTAAGGAAACCACAGTGAAAAACGTTTCTAAAGCTAACTTCACCTTACTTAAGACAGAGGTGGTAAGTTTCACAGTCCCCACGCTAAAGGATAATGCTGCCCAAGATGCAGAATCCTTTAAAAATGCACTATAGGAGCACCTACAAGGATGCATGGATTGTGCCATCCCTAGCAAAACCAAGACTCACTCCCCTAAGAGAAGGAAACCAGTCTGGTGGACCCCTGCCATAAACAGGTTATACAATAAAAGGAGGAAACTAGTTCAGAAAAAAAGCAAATCCCAAGAAGGAAAGACATCCCTGATCAGTATCAGTAAGAAACTAAGGTCCCTCATAAAATCATCCAAGGCTAACTTCGAAAGAAAAATAGCCAAGGATTCAAAAGATAACCACAAAGCCTTCTTTAGCTATGTCAAGAATCTATGTGGCAACATGCAGAAATACTCTGAGCTAGTGCAAAATAGCACAAAATATACTGAACCTGCTGATATTGCCAACATCCTGGCAGATAGATTCAGTGCAAACTTTACCCCCCCTCTCACCTCCAAAAGGGACCCACAACAATACCAGAAAAGTGTAGTGTCCCAGAAATCACAAAGGCACAGGTGAAAACAGCCCTTTCAAAAGCCAAAAACACAGTGTCAGTGGGGCCAGATGGTGTCTCAGGATGCGTCTTGCACAAACTACAGAACGGACTAACCCCCCCCACCTAAACATGCTGTTCAACCTCAGCCTCTCCACAGGCTAAGTGCCCATTGAATGGTGCACAGCAAAGGTTATTCCGCTCCACAAAGGAGGGGCCACAACTGACCCTGGTGACTATCGCCCCATATGCCTGACTAGCCTGGTCTGCAAGGCTATGGAGCGTATCATCATGGAACTCATTAAATAGAACATGCTGGAGGGATTGATTCTTGTCACAGAGACTCCCCATGCTTTGGAATAAAATAACTAACTACATTAGGCAGAGCCCCTCACTAACACTCTTCAAGAGAAACCTTGATGAGTGGATGGGTAACAGAAAATACCACCCCTGGGATCACTTCATTGGCTCTGCTTGACAGAGGCTCAGTTAATTAATCAGTGGGACGATGAAAGCTGACACACTCTGGCTAGGCTTATAAATGCTGGTAGCCTAGTACCTACCTATGAACTCATTATAACCAATCTCAAACTCAGTGACCATAAAACCCTTACCATGGTATTCATATACCTACTCCCAGGAGAGACTATACTTTTATTCAAACAGATTCTCCACTGGATGTATGACAATATGCCTAATGAGGCCACAATACTAACAATGTTAAACATCAGTTGGTTAACCCTCTGCTCTAACTCCTCTACCACCAGCCTAAACATATATGACTACACCCAGCTCATCTCTTTTTCCACCTTTCTTCATAAACCCACTAACTCAATTTCTATCATCGACTGGATTCTTGTCTCTAATCCAAACCTCTCTCACCTCCCTGAATCCCTACCTGACTCCATTAGCGACCATTGCACAATATACAGCCCCAAACTCTCTAGACCTCATAAATTCAAGGAATGCTGTAAGCTAACTAACTTCAATCCTGAAGCACTTAACAATTCTCTTTCAACTATAGACTGGTCCTTCCTCTCAATCCTACCCCTTGATGAAACTGTTCTACAATTCATTTCCATCTTCCTTAACACACTGAAGTCTCTTGTCCCTCCCAAAACTGTTAGCCAATGCTGTCCTTGGCTGACCAACTCTACTTAGTCTCTTATCCAAAAAAGAGATTCTGCCTAGAAACTCTGGACCAAAACCAAATCTCAAAAATAAAACAGAAAATGATCCTGGCCAAAAAACTACTTCAAAAAACATACAGACCATCCACCAGATGCCAAAATAATGCAGAGACAATGTTAAAACACTCTTAAGTGTGCTAAACTTTATTAACTCCTCTTCTCAAAAGTCCTTTTGGATGAAAAGTGGAGTTAATCAAGTTTAGTATGCTTAAAGAGAGTGTTTTAACATTGTTCCTGCATTATTTTGGCATCTGGTGGATGGGTCTATATGTTTTTAAAACCAAATCTCACACTAACTACCAAAACTACAGGAAACTATGGAATCTGACCAAAAAGCACATAAACAATGATAAAAATAACTTCTACCACACACCCCAAACTACAGAACCTAGAAACCCCAAAAGGTTCTGGAATACTAGCAACCACATTTTCCACCTAGGGAGTCCCTCAACTCCCAACTCCTGCTCCAATAACACACCCCAAGAAACTGCTTCTATATATTCAATTCTTACTTCACTGACACCATCAGTAAACTCATGCCAACTTCCAACCCAACCAATCCCTCACCTCCAACCACCTCCAACAAAACTCCCCTTTCACTCTAAGCCCATTTCCTACAGTTACATAAAAAAAAATCCTCCTCAAACTTAAACTAGGTTCCCCCCTCAGCTGATAAGTTGCCATCTCTCTTCCTAAAGCCTGCTGCTAAATCCATTGCATATCCTGTCTCCATCCTCATAAATTGCTCTATCAGAAAATCCACCTTCCCATTCTGGAATAAATTTCATACCATACCTATCCAGAAAGGCAGAAATTCCATAGAACTGTCTAATTATCGACCAACTGCCATACTTTCTCCTCCCTCAAAAATCCTCAAACACTGTGGTCATAAACAAATCTTGGCCTATCACACTTAAGAAAACCTAATCATCCCTACCCAGTATGGCTTCCACCCCGACTACAGCACCACTACTGCCCATATTTTCTTTACCAACGCCATCTCCTTAGTTAGAGACAACAATAAACTCATATCCTGTCTCTCTTAGATCACTCCAAAGCCTTTGACACTGCCTCCCACCCCATCCTCCTCTGTAAACTTTCACAACTCAACCTCTCCTCAACAACCATCTCTTAGTTTAACAGCTACTTCACAGACAGGCAGCAATCTGTCACATGGCTCTCTCCTCTTTCTCCTTTTCTCTCCATCAAAATGGGTGTCCCACAAGGCTCAAGTCTAAGCCCCCTCCTGTTTAACATCTTCCTTAACTAACTTTTCAAATCCTGTCCCCTATCATCCCTCATACAGTACACAGATGACTCCACAATCATCTAAATTGCTGATAACCCATCTGATCTGCTCACAGAAACTTGGCTTACTAACAACCAACTCATACTTAACCCCAAAAAGACAAAGCTTCTCTTCGTCCCAAAATCCCTCTACCACCTAAAATCCTCACTTACCATATCTTCCTTCAACAGCACATCTATCATTCCTGAAACCCACACAAAGTTCCTTGGAGCAATCATAGGTGACCAACTTAAAGTTGACCTCCATGTACTTCACTGTTAAGAAAACCCACCAAAAGCTTGGCCTATTGTACAGAAACAAAAGGTTCCTCACTCCTGACTCCAAAATCTCTGTAGTCCAAGCTTACCTTTTCCCCAACCTCTTCTATAGCTTGCAAATCCTAACTAACTTACAAACTTTACTACTCTCTAAACTCAAAACCATCTACAACAAAGTTGCCAGATTTGCTGCTAATCTGCCTTCTAAATTACACCACTGTCACACTCTCAGGACACTCAGCTGGCTACAGTTTCCTAAGCAACTCTTATTTTCTCAATTTCTGATCATCCACTCTATCGTAAACAAACCCTCCTCCCGCCCCAGCATCTCCTCACTCGTCCCACTCTACACCCCTCGATCCCAAAGAAGCTCTGACCAACTGCTCTTACAAATTCACAAATCTAAAAAATCTAGTGGACAGAATCTGTACAGCTATTGCCCCACTGTTCAATGGAACAAGCTTCCTATGACCCTCCGAAATATTACCTATATCCGTTAATTCAAAAAAACTCTCAAACATTACCTACACAGCACTTGGACCTGTCTCTGTAACCATCCCACCTGAACCTATTCCTTCACTTTCTCCACTCCTCACTTTCCTGTCTTGTCCTCTAAATTATCCTACCTTAACTAACCTCCTCCTCCCCATGCTCCTGCATCCCTTTCCTCATATCTATCTTACTCTAACTTAGCTCTTATTATGACATGACAATAACTTCCTACCCTCTATCCTCCTCCACTTCTCAGTCCTGTTATCCCACGACTATTACTTTTATCTTGCAATAAGACTTTCATATTAAATTTCTACATCTCCTGTAGACTACTAAAAAAACTGCTTGAAATCGTACTGCTAAACACTGTAAAAAGTTCAAATATGTTTTTTTTTGTCCAGCATTTTGCTATTACCTGTTTCATTACTTACTACACTGTATTAATGTGTCTGTTGCTGTATATTTTTCGTCTTACATGTACTGTAATTAATACTTTGATTATGCTTGTATTTTACATTACTGTATCTTGTAACTTGTCTTGCTTACTTGTACTGCGGAGCTTTTCTCCCTGGGCCTCCGCTGAAAAATGTCAAAAGCCCAGTTGGATTATCCCGGTCAACAAATGTCAAATGAATAAATAAATAAATAAGGTACACGGCCAGGGTTGGGGATTAGATGTTTTAAATGTAATCAGATAGGCCATGTAGCATACAGATGTGCACTGAAGCAAAGTGGGGAACATAAGGTGAGGGAGCCCAACAAGTGGGAATAACAGCGTGGCTGTAGTACGTTGTCTGGAGACAACAGTGGTACCAAACCATGACAGGATTTTTTATTCTATCTTAGTGGATGGAAGACAGGCCACTGCCAACAGTGGCCTCTGTCATAACCATTGTGAAGCCTGCAGTGGTTAAAGAAGAGCAGTACTTGCATGGGCAGTCCACAGCAGTTAGAGCTTTAAGAGGGGCCCCATTCTAAATTCCTTTGACTAGGGTTCACCTTGACTGGGAGGGTGGAAAAGGGAACAAGCAGGTAGGTGTGTTTTAGTATAACCCTGCAGATGTTTTAATAGGGAATGATTTTGATAATGTACACACAGTCAAGCTCGGAGACAGGAAAGTAGGTATGGTAGCCTGGAGGGAGGCCCCGACAGACCCCCATGCCTGAAGCTGGGGCTGGTGATGTTATTTTAGGGAGGGAGCTACCTTGTAGCAGTGAAAGTGAACCACAGCTGCTGGTAGGTACTGGCATTCCTGTGGACAGGATGTTTGTAACAGAGGTGAGTGGTAGTACCCAGGTTGTCAGTGAGCCACCACTGTCAGAAAATACTAGGCTTCCTCTGGAAGGGGAGATAGGAGGAGTTATAAAGATAGAGTTGCGATAGGCTTGGCTTTTGGATCCTACTTTATGAGGCTTGAGGGAGGTAGCTAAAGAGGCACCTGATGCTCAAGGAAATGGGAGTCTGTATATTGGAACAAAGGTTTACTGGATAGAGAATGGACCCTTGAGGGAGTGCTAGAGTATCAGGTAATACAGCAGTTTGTAGTGCCCAGATCCTACAATCTGGCACTTCTAGCCATAGCCTATGACATTCCTTTTGCTGGTCATATGGGTATAAAGCATACCAAGAGTAGTGTTGGTGTGGGACTGCAAGGGATGTAACAGGGTACTGCAGTGGCAAAAAGTAAGCAAGGCAGGATACAATGCCAAAGCTCCATTGATGCCTTTGCCTTTGATTGAGGAGGCATTTCAGAGGGCAGCTATGGATGTTGTGGAGCCTCTAATTGCCCCAAGTTCCACAGGGAAGATGTATATCCTAGTGGTAGTAGATTTTGCTGCCAGATACCCTGAGCTGGTGGCTCTATCCTCCATTGAGGCAGAGAAGGTGGCAAATGCTTTGTTAGAGATTTTCAGCAGGGTAGGTTTTCAGAGAGAAATACTGACTGACAGAGGTGCCAATTTTATGTCAGACCTGCTGGCTTGTCTGTAGAGGTGCTGCAGGGTGAAGCACCTAAAGACCATTCCCTATCAATTCCAGACTAACGGTCTTGTGGAGAGGTTAAACTCTACACTAAAGACCTTGCTAAAGGCATCTGCATATCAATTTAAGAGTGAGTGGGACAAATATTTGCTCCATTAACTATTTGCATACAGAGGGTTAACCCAGGAATCCACAAGTTTTTCATCCTTTCAGTTACTCTATGGGCATAGATTGGATTCGTGATGAGTGGGAAGGTGAGTGTGAATTGCACACGGAATCTGTTGTGGCATATGTACTAAAACTCAGGATATGGTTTAGGGAGCTCATGGGCTGGGCCCAAGAGACCCTGGCTGGAGTCTAACAGCAGAAAAAGGTCTGGTATGATAGGAATGCTTGAGCCTGAGAGTATGCTGATGGGCAGCAGGTTATGGTACTCATTCCTGTAAAACATAATAAGCTGCAGGCAGCTTGGTAGGCACCCTTCAAAGTGGTAATGAAGGTCAGTAATGTCATTTACATGGTAAACCCACTAAGTAGGAGGTAGGGGCACAAATTGTACTATGTTAACATAATGAAGCCTCAGCATGTCAGGGAGGACATGGGCAGACTGCAAAGGGCATGGTTGATCATTAAGCCCAGTAATTGTCAGGTGTGTATGGCAGAGGTCTTTTACCTGGGACATAGAGTTGGGGAGTGGTAAGCTGAGGCCTGAGCATGCTAAGGGTGGAAGCTGTTCAGGCATGGCTTGCCCCTGTTAGCACAAAGCAGGTGAGAACATTCTTGGGGACAGTGATGTACTATAGAAAGTTTGTTCCCAGTTATAGTACAATAGCTGCTCCCCTTACAGACCTGACAAGGGAAAACAGGCCAGATAAGGTAGTGTGGACCCCAGCCTGCAAGCAGGCATACCAAAAGCTTAAAGAGCTTTGGGAGGAACCCCTGTATTAGCCAGTCCAGATTAAAGCAATGCCAATGCAGATGGATTCTCAAGACAAGGGTGTATGTTAATGTTTTCCCAGACTGGTCTCTTTCTCTCAAGCAATGTTTTTCCAAGGTGACTTAGAAAACTAGCTTGAGTCTTCAAGGGGGGGGAGAGGTGTGACATTTTGATCTATTGCCAGCTGTACCAGGAAAAATAAGACAGTGTATGTGTGACATATGCCAGCATGGCTGGTTAAAGTTTTCTAAATAATCTTATATCATTTGACTGTCACATTGATTGGTACAGATGCTTGTATTAAAATGTCTTTGTAAAAGTTGCTTTTGTTAAAAATGCTGCAACAGAATCTTAACAGAGTTCTGAATGTGTATTGTGCCACAGTCAGGTGACTAGATGTGATGTCATTCTATAACCAGCTGAAGGATGGAACTCTGGCAGCAGCAGTTTGTTTTTCTTTGGAAACTGATATAAAAGATCTGTCAGTTATCACAGTCCAGTTCAGTAATTAAGTTGTACAGTTCAGTCAGTGTGTAGTATCTCATCTTGCCTTGTAGAAATGAGCATCTCAGTACTACATCTTGCCTTGTGATAATGAGTGAGTTAACTAGGGACAGTTTCTCTTTAGTTCAGTTAGGAATAATACAGTAAGATTAGTTTAATATTTTCTTTTTTTTGTATCTGTGAGATCCTATCCAACTGTATTATTTTTACATTTCCTGCGACTGAAAACTCTGTTTGTTGTAACTAAATATTAAGCATTCTCCTGTTCTCTATTTTATTGTCCATTATTAAATATTTTATACCTTTTCATTGTGGCAGGTCTTTTAGAGAATACTTTTAACATCTTGAGAGTACTTGTGCTTATTTTAGTGACACTGTGGCCACTCTGGAAAGCTTGGCTGTTTTGGTCACACTCTACCATTTTTACCTGCACTGTTTTAACCCTTCGTGAGGTATCTCAGCTGCATTTTTCCCTTACCAGCACCCCTGTGTAAGTGAGGCCCTCGCTTGCAGCTACTGTATTGATTTTATCCAGCCCTACTCACACCTATAGTTACTCTTCTCAGATAGTACCAACTTTACTATCCCTGACCTCTCTTCCACAAATTCTGACAACCATGGTCAGACAATTTCCTATGGTTTCTCCTGCTAGTCTGGTTGATATGGGCATCCTGAGACAGTGTAGCTACTGCCTTATATATACACAGACAACCCCCTACTACTATCACCCAAGAACACCATATGTGACAGATGCAATTAAATTAAGAACCTAGAATCCTTGCTCAGTCACAAGTCAGTACATCTGACACTGAGAAGGTTGTCTGTGCAAACACTAGGAACACCACAACTCTAACACCCGCCACATTTGTACAACGCACACCTACATATGTAGAGGTTCTCAACAAAAACAAAACTAAACAAAAGAGACCTCTGAAGCAAAAACACACATGCACATCACAACCCACAGCACCAAGCACCACCCATAGTACACATGCCTGTGACTCATTCTCTGAGGCCCAGCCGCAAAGCCAGCAATACTAGTCATAGGAGACTCATGAAACACACAGATGTGCCCCTCACCAGGCCGGGCAAGAGAAGGTCACAGTAAGTTACTTGTCAGGTGCTAGAATCTGCCATATCATGCACACACTCAAGTCTCTCACCAATGGGTACTGTTATGACTGTGTCATAGTCCATATTGGTGTGAATGACATGAGACATACCTCTCTGGACTATATGAAGAGAGAGATGATTGAGCTCACTGAATGTGTGTCACAGGCAGGTATGTCCCTAGTCATAAACAGCATCCTGCCATCACCCAGAATGTTGCTTCAATGCAAACAGAAAATGATTGACTTTAACAATTGGCTTAGTTTCTGGTGTCATTCCAAGGGGCTCCATTACCTGAAAGCTTGGGAGGACATGACTGACAGACCACAATGCTTTGCCAGAGATGGCCTTCATCTGTCTCCCCTGGGCTTCAGGCCTCTGGCAAAGGGTCTTGTCTCCCCCATAGTGCCTTTTTAGGCAAAGTCATGAGCACAAAATTACCAACATGAAAAATTATTTTAAATTAAATTTAAAGGTCATGCTGTAAGTACTAGCAGTCTTAGCATGAAACTGCACTTATTACAAGCATTCCTTGCCCTGGAGGATGCTGATATTTGTGCAGTTACTGAAACCTGGCTCAGATCTGCAGAGAGCACTCCAGCCTATCATACCTTCAGACCCCAAATGAAGGGCTACAAAGCCAAACAAGGTGGAGTTTTAATATTTATTAAAGACATATACACATCCAGGCTGGTCAAACAGTATGACACACAAGAGACACTCCAAGTGCAGTTAACTGTTGACAAACCACTTATTCAAATCATAGCTAGCTACAGACCCCCAACCATGACTCAGGATGCCCACTCCGTCTATCTGGAGTTACTTGAATCCATCAAGAGTCAACCCTCTACCCTGATCCTGGGTGACTTTAACTACCCAACCATAGAGTGGAAGACCTGTTCTAGCCCAAACCTGAATGCCCAGAGATTCCTTGACTTCATCAATGCCACTGCATTGGATCAGTTGGTCAACACCCCTATGAGAAGTGAAAATATCTTGGACCTGGTACTAATCAGCATGTGTAGCCACTGTAGCACCCCCGCAGTGTCATCCTCCTTGGTAAGATCTGACCATAAAGTGATCATGTTCAAAATCACCATCTCCTCTAACCGCCCCCCCCCCCCCCCAATCAGGGTCAAACAAAAAAAAAAACACTTCCAAAGCTGACTACAATCTCCTGAGAGCAGGTCTAAGCAGCTTCACAGTCACCATCCCCATTAATGTCCAAGCCTACACCATAAAACTATATGAGCACCTACATAGCTGTATGGATTCGGCAATACCTGACAGGACCAAGTCTTCATCCTCAAGGAAGAGTAAACCTGTCTGGTGGACAGCAGCAATAAATGAACTCTACAATAAAAGGAAAAAAATTGCTGTCCAGGACCAAGAAGGAGCAGGTGCCAAGTTGGAAGCAATCTCTCCTTTGTCTGAACAAGCAAATAAGGTCACTGGTGAAATCCTCTAAGGCTAACTTTGAATCTAAATTGGCCACGTCCACTAAGGACAGTCATAAGGCCTTCTTCAAGTATGTCCACAATCTTAAAGGTAGCATCCAAATCTGCTCTGAACTGGTGGCCAGTAACACCTCATACACATGCCATAGATATAGCCAACCTGCTGGCAGATGGGTTCAGTTAAAACTTCACCCTCCATCCCCCCATCAGTAAACCAGGAAATCCCCAGCAGGTCTTTAATGCCCTCTCAAAGGCAAAAAATACAGTCTCCATCTCCATGGGACCCGACAAATTCCGTGGCTGTATCCTGTGTGAATTCCAGCATGAGCTCTCAGCTCCATTAGGCAGCCTATTCAACCAAAATCTGAGCACCTGCTTCATCCCAGCTGAATTGAGGACAACCGCTGTCAACCCTCTGCACAAAGATGGAACATCCACTGAACAAGGCAATTATAGTCCCATCAGCCTATCTAGCCTGATCTGCAAGACCATGGAATGCATTATCATGGACTTTATAAACAGACATTGGCAACCTCCAGATGCTTGACCCCACACAGTTTAGTTTTGTCAAAGGCAGATCATTCCTGTTAAACTTGGTCAACCTCTTTGAAACAGTCACTAAACCCATGGATGAGGAGAAGATGATGCAAACTGTCTACCTTGACATAGCCAAAGCCTTTGACACTATTCCCCACTCAGGCATAATAGAGAAACTCTCTCAACTAGGCATTGATCCATATGTTACCAGATGGGTAGTTAACTGGCTCACTGGTAGGACCCACTAAGTCAAAATAGGGGAAGCCACCTCTAGTAGCAGACCCAAAATGAGCAGTGTACCCCAAGGATCAGTCTTGGGCCTCTACTGTTTGGGATATACTTTTCTAAGGTGCAAGCCAAAACCAGTGATCTGTGGCTTACCAAGTTTGCAGATGATTGCAGGATGGGCACTGTCTTAAATTTCACTAGTGATATGAACATCCTCCAAGAGGGCCTTACCCAAACTAATGACTGGTGCCAGAAGCATGGCCTCAAACTGAATGCCAACAAATGCATCATTATCCCCTTTGGGGAAAATGGCATTCCCAATAATTATCACATTAATAACAATGTACTAAGCATGCAATTAGCTGTGTGGGACTTGGGCACCCAGGTTGATAGCAACCTGACTTTTGACCACCATGTTGCCTCCATTCTATGGAAGGCTTTCTACATGGTCCACCTCATAAGTAAGAGTATTTCATCCAGGAACAAGGATGTCATAACATCCCTGTACTCTTCCCTTATCAGACCCATTATCGAGTATAATGCCCCCTTCAGCTTGTACCTTGACAACCACATGCAGCAGCTGGAGGAAACCACAGAGGTTCCTGACCAGGAAAATCCAGGGTCTCAAAATACCTATCCTATACAGATAGGCTAAAAGCCCTGTCTCTCTAATTAGTCTCATACAGACTGCAGAGAAGTGACCTGTGTCTGGCATACAAGGCCATTTCAGACCCAGCCTTGATGGAGTTGCTGCATATCCATAAGTCAAACTCCACTCACGTAACCCACATGCAAGGCCTCAGCATGGTCTGTGACATAGGTTCATAGGTAGATACTAGGCTATCTGCCCTAGGGCATTTATAAGCCTAGCCAGAGTGTATTCGGCTTCTGCCTCCCTATTAGATTAGCCTACTGTGCCTCTGTCTAGCAAGGACACAGAAGAGATCCCAGGAGTGAATTTGCGATTTCTCATCCACGTGTCCAGATTTCGCTTGAAGAGGGTCAGCGAGGGGTTATGTCTAACATGAATTGGGATTCTATTCCAGAGTGAGGGGAGCCTCTGGGAAATGAATATGTCCCTCCAGCATGTCCTATTTATTTTTGTGCTGATGTTTAGGGCCCTGGAGCGTGTAGCTCTAAGGGACTTGGATTTTTTGAGGTGGAGCATGTCCATTAATTCTGGGTTTGACATGGCTTTGTACGTCAGGCATAGATCGCCTCTGAGTAGGCGGTAAGCAACTGAGTAGAGCTGGAGTTTCTTTAGTCAAGCTGCATAGGACATCTGTTTGTAGCCCATGATCCTCTTGGTGAGGTACTTTTGGGGTCTCTTCAGTTGCTGCAGGTGTCGGGTAAGGTACATCCCAAAAGGGGCATTGTATTCAATTATGGGCCTGATGAGTGATGAGTAGAGGGACACAATGACCTCTCTTGATCTAGATGTGAACTCTTTCATGATAAGGTGGGCTATATAGAAGGTCTTTCTAACCATTTTGGCAACGTTTTTATCAAAGGAGAGATTACTATCTACATTGGTCCCCAAATCTCTAATTACTTCTTCCATACTTAATGGATTACCACCTATGTGGTAATTTGTGGGCACCTTGTTTTTCCCAAAGGGAATGACTATGCACTTTTTAGCATTTAGCTTGAGGCCGTGGCTCTGGCACCAAGCATCTGTCTCTGTGAGACCCTTTTGGAGGATGCTTGTGTCAGCTGGAGATTCGATTATGGACCTCAGTTTGCAGTCATCTGCGAACTTTGTCAGCCATAATCCCCCCGTGTTAGCCTGAACCTCAGAGAAGTATATACCGAACAAGAGAGGTCCCAGAACTGAGCCCTGTGGGATGCCACTTGTAACTGGTTTGGATTCAGACATGGCACTTGAGATTCTGACCATGTGGGTTCTATCTCTGAGCCAGCTTGCAACCCATCTTGTGATATAGGGGTTGATATTTAAGCTGGTAAGCTTATTTATGATGACCGAGTGGGGTATTGTGTCGAAGGCTTTTGTGAGGTCCAGGTAGGCTGTGTGGACTACCTTGCCCTCATCTATGGCTTTGGTAACTGTTTCAAAGAAATCAACTAGGTTTAAGAAGCAAGATCTGCCCTTAACAAAGCCGAATTGGGTAGGGTCCAGTGTCTGGAGGCTCCCAATGTCTTTGTTTATGAGTTCCATGATAATACGCTCCATAGCTTTACAGACCAGACATTAATAGAACTTGTTGGCAGGGTAGATTTGGGACACAAAGACTGCCCCATCTGTGGAACAGACTCCGTCGCCATGTCAGAGTACCTCTCTATCCCCCTTTAAGAGGAACCTGGACAACTGGATGGGAAACAGAAAATACACCCCTTGGATCCCACCTGTGTCCATGTTGGATAGGGGAAACAGGTGCTGACTTTGAGGGGACATGGGCAAAATTCTTGGCTAGGCTGATAAGGGCCTCCAGGCCAATAGCCTAGCATCATTCTATGAATCCCAAATCCAGTTATGTATATTTGCTAATTTGAGGGTTACACAGCTTTAAAAACTAGACCAGTACCATGAATCAGGTGAAATGTGTATGCATCCACTCCTCAGTCATTCTCCAAAGCAAAATTCATTTTGAACTGAGAGGACCTGTCATTACAGAATCTGACAAAGCACAGTTGCCTCCTATTTTAAATTAATCTACTTATTAGCAGACTTATAACAAAATTAAGACTGATATAAACCTTCATTGAAAACCATGTATAACATACATACCTTGGCAGAAGAATCTAAAGTTTCAGTATTGTATTCAAACATCAAGTTGACAAAATAGGAATATCATGCAAATCTTTTGGGAAAAAATCTATATTTTCTGCATCACATTCATGAATTCTGGCTCCTAACCTTTAACCGTTACACACTCTAAGCTAGAATAACGACTGAGATCCAAGAAAGCCTTCAATTCACTGTATATATGCTGTAAATAGTTAAGTATATATATCTAAAGGATTTGGTTACATGACACTTTCACTGGCTGCAGAACAAGAAATGTGGTATGGCCCTAGTGTTATATATTGTATAGTGGGATTGTTTTTACAGTAAAGAAGTGATGGTTAATAATAATTATGTTTAAAAGTAAATAAAGAACATTTTCTTCTGTGCATAGTTATATTAACCTTAACTTAATAATGTTATTTATCTCTATAGCTAGTATTTTAACTGCCAGTTCTTATCCTGTTATTGATAGCTTTTCAAATGAAGCTTTCATATTTTATGTTGTGGTATACCTATTGATTTTTGTGTCATAATGTCTCATGGAAGTTACCAGATTCTTTATGCATGTCATAAAGTCTCATCTGCAATTATCAATTTCTGTTCGTGTCATACATACTCCTGTCCAATTACTATATCATTTTCAGTTTTGTCATTGCTTGTTCTTACCTGATTTGCCATGGCTAAAAAGGGTCTTTGAACCTTTTAACCTAGACAACAAATGAAAATAAACAAAGAATGAAACATCCAGTTTAAAAATGCATTCACTTTATATTATGCAGTAAATACATCCAAGTAAATGTTGATTTTTCTTTTTTTATTGTCAGTCATTTTACAGATTTTAACCTAATGTAAATACACTTGTCCTAATGTTTGCAAGGGCAGGTAACTAAAGCCGAACCAGTAACGAGCCATATCATGTTTACTCATTAAACAGCATAACTCATACACATTTTAAGGCAATAACTTAGGAATGAAATATAATAAAACCACTAAAAAGATATGGCAAGTATATTTTATGTGAATTTTCCTAAACTAAAACAAAGAATATAACAATTTCAAATACATTCTTTCTGCAATAGACCATATAAAATGCATTTACTTAAACATGCACAAATTTGACCTATAGAGTTAATTGTGTTTTCAAACAAAATAAAAGCTGAATGTGAATAGCATTAATATAAATTTTGAGACCATAGTATTGTACTTTGACTACTTTGTACATATTCATTATGAGGGTTTGCTGTTTTGAATAAAAATGCAACTACAGTGATAAAAAACTATGGAGAGACTAGAATATGCCAGATGGATACAGGACATGATCTTATATTACGTTTTCCTGATGACAAAAAGAGGCAGTATACCTACCTAATCTGCTATTCAAGTATAGTCATAACTGTACATCACCTCCTTTCCTATCCCCCCATCGCTTCTCCATCTGCCCCATACTTTCCTTAATACCTCCACAGATTTCCCCTCTGTCACCTCTGCTCATACTTCATTCCTTTGGTCCATAACTCTGCCCATGAAGAAATCATTTTGAAGAGCTAAGGAGTAGTTACTCTGTACAGTTCATTACCTCTTCCTCCTCACTCTACCTTTGTCCATTCTGTACAGTGCATCCCCTTTTTATCTCCTTGACATAATCTTGGGCACCCATGTCATGTTCTAGGTCTCTTCTCCTCTCAGGTAAGAAGAGTTTAGCCTCTCAACTTGAGTTATATCTTTTACCCTTCATGCCTTGCACTTCTAATGGCTTTCCTCTAGCCTCCTTCCAGCAGTTGAATCATTTGCTTCTTGCATGGCCTTCACAGGTCTGCACAATGCTAAATATGTGGTATTACCAGAGTCTGGAATAAATTAATCATTAATTCTTTACTTCTAGATTTTTTTCCCAGGAAAATAGACTCCAATATTTTCTTGGCTGCTTTGGGTGCCCAGTGCAGATGTTATTAACACTCATAGATATTTTCTCTGCTCTGCTACTGTCAGTTTGACTTCCCTTATTTGGTTCTTCATATCATGGTTGAGGTGGCCCACGGGGAATACTTTGGATGAGTTTACATTGATCCCCAAGTGCCAATGCTGTTTTGTCACTCCAAATCCTTCCTTAGACTTGTACCCCATCTGCCACTGCTGCCTCTAACTTTGTGTCCTCACCAAGGAGGTAGATCCTGTTCTCTATTCCGACAGAGTACTGGACCCAGTCATGACTGCTGTGGCACTCCACTAGGAATTTCCATATCCCTGGCATATTCTTCTCACCGCAATTCTCATACCATTTAATGATGCAGTAACCCTTTTCTTGAGTTTTGATATTACCCCAGCTCTCTGTTTACCTGGTAATATTCTTTGTGGGAGTGAATTAATGGCCTTGCTGAAGTCTAGGTAGTCCTCATCTACCATTAGTCTTTTGTCACGTATTTTTTTGTAACTCAAGCATAAACTGGATAAGGTTTGTCTCCCTGCACCTTCTGGACATGATCCCATGTTGGTTTTTGTCGTCTAGGAAATACACCAGACTCGCCCCTCAGGACCTTTTCCATGAATTTCTTTGTTAATGCCATTAGGCTGTGTCTCCTGTAGTTACTCTGAATATTTCATAGTTTCATAGTTTAGTACTAGGCTATCTGCCCTGGGGCATTTGTAAGCCTAGCCATAGTGATGTGGCTTTCGCCACCCCATGAAATGGTAGATTTAGAATACTGTGCCTCTGTCTAGTAGTGACACAGTGAAGGTCCCCTTATATATAGTTTCATATACAATTTGTACAAAGATACCACAGTTGCCATCTTTTAGTCATTTTACAGTTCTACAGCAGCCACTGATCTTTCAAAAGTTTCAGTCAGATGATCTTTTAGCATACTGGTCAGATTTTTGAGGATGATGGGAGATAGTTCATCTACTCCCTGTGTTTAACTAAGAAAGTTAGTTTTCTTTTTCTCACATTCCTCCTCCCCTGTCATGATGTCTATCCCATGCTGTATTCAATCAACTGTTCTTCCACCCAAACACATGAACCTTCTTGTACTTTCTTTTGCAAAGAATGAAGTGATGTGCTCAGCTGTGATGCATTTTCCAAGCCTCCCATGATCTTCTTGCAGAGTCCTCACTCTCTTATCTTTTCAATTAGGATCAAAGTCAAAAATAATCACATTTCTTAAGGTATCATTCCATTGACTTGGAAAGTTGATAGAAAACAATAAACACATTGGCATGCATTTTCTGAAGTAAAATTTAACTGTAATCATTATTTATTACTGTAATCAGACAACTTTTCTCAAAATTGTCAATTTTAAGATGCCCAGGGCAAGATTTTGAGCAAAAATCAGGGGTGTTCTTGAATATCAGGAACATATAAGTTATATGTCTCCTTTGCTAGGCTTAGCAATGTCTGTCCCTCCTTCTACTATGTTGTTGTAGCATTTGTCCCCCCCTCGATCCCTTTTGTCAACTACTTCTCAGTGTCTGCCTTGGCCTCCCTCATCTTCTTTCTTTCCCTCATGCATGCTTTCTTGTACTGCTTTCTCCAGCTCACCCCCTCCCTTGCACCTCATGTATGCCTTCTGTTTGCTTAACTGTTAGCCTCATCTTCCTGTGTAACCATAATGATCTTCTTTTTTGCACTTCGTGTTTTTTCAAACTCATGTCTATTTCCCTAGTACTGCATTTCTGAACTTCTCCCATAGCTGATTACTCCCTCAACACTATATCTCAGATTGTTCCCTCAAATCCATATATCACCTTTGACCCTATCCTATTTCATCCTAATCAACTTCTCTAAAGTGGCACACCATTGTCTTTGACATTGCATTTTTATCCCTCCCCCCAAATTAAAACAGTTGAATGGTCACTGCTGGCTAATGGCACCCTTACCAGGGTATCCCTGATCCCCTTCACTTTGGTAAGGACCTTTTTAGTGTAGTCTTTTACTAGACAGTGGAAAAGACAGTGAAGATGTGTTCAGTATGCATAAAATCATAACTATAAGTTGAGAAACTGTGGATGAAGAATTGGAGACACCACCAACAGATAAAGGGGTACAAACTAGCCCTGAGCTAACATATACTTATTTCACAGGGAAGGTTATCAGTATGTGGACTGAGTTAATATAAAGTCTGAGCAAATTTTAGAATGTACAAGATAAATGTAAAAGAGAAAGGGGACAATCAAAGAGGGAGCTGCTAATTCCTACCCCAAAACAGTGCAAAGCCTTGACAGATCATGTACTGCTTAGACGGATATGATGTTATGATATAAAATGGGTGAGGCAGTGGTATACTGGCTAGCATTGTCACCTCACAGCAAGAGGTTCTCCATTTGATTCTTGGCTGGGGTGCCTTTTAAGGGAGTATGCATGTCCTCCCTGCATTTGCATGAGTTTCCTCCGGGTGCTCCAGTCTCCTCCCACATTCCAAAGACATGCAGTAGGTGAATTGGACACACTAAATTGAACCTTGGTGTGTGTGTGTGTGTGTGTGTGTGTGTGTGTGTGTGTGTGTGTGTGTGTGTGTGTGTGTGTGTGTGTGTGTGTGTGTGTGTGTGTGTGTGTGAGATGCACCCTCCAAGAAGGTTTGGGCCTTGGGCTAGCAACCCCAGTCCGTAAAACCCTTAACCGCTACAGAAACAATGAGTGCTGAAAAGTGCTCATTCCCCAATGTACCACATAGTGCGTAAACAGGAAAGAGAGAGATGATATAAGATGTGTTTTATAAGAAGGTACAAAGAGTAAAACATGTATAAAGGAATATGAAGAAGAAAACATGCAGTGATATTTTCTAATCTTAGCTTGGGTTACATATTTAATAACAATTATGTGAATTATCATAGCAGACAAATTATTTTTGTTACTTTATATATCAAGCGTTAAATGGGTAATTTAGCATACTGGAAACATTCTGAAAATGTTAATCACTATTGCAGATTATTAAATTATGGGAATATTTTTCTTAACTTCTTTTGAACTATCAAGACATTCTCATCAGGCTAAATAGTTAACTCACTGCAAAAATACAAATTCAGAGTTTTTGGGCAGCAAGCATTCTTAAACCCCTTGTGGGAAAGTTTTTTTTTCCTCTTTTCTTCCATATATATATTCCACAGCAGTGTGACTGTGGAGAAAAGAGAGTCTTTAAATGTACACAACAATTACTGGAGCTAGTATACTGTTGGGACCATATGAAATTGCTGAGTTGTAACCAGATGAGTTAGAGTTTGTAAAGTTACATTTTATCAGTGTGTTGGGAAGCCCGGCACATGTCTATATTTCTTACTTCTAAACAAACTAAATTAACCATGCAACTAATACTTCTAAATAAAAATAGAAAACAGTAATATAATTAGTTTTGCATGTAGGGAATATAGTAGGTTATATATTTCCTGTGTAACGCAGTGGTGGGTCTTCATAATTCGCAAAGCCTTTCTGCGATATTTCACTGTTCAGCTCACACTTCTGATTTTACCTCATGCAGTGTCTCCCAAACTTTCAATGTAATCATCCTATCATCTTAATCTGTTTTACTCCAAAGGCACAACAGTACAAAATGTTACTTTTTTTGTTGTCTTGTAACAAAGTTTCATGACTGGACATGAAAGAAACACTTACCTGTACTTCATCATATTCCCTCTAACAGGCTTGACCAAACAGCATAAAATTTCCACACATTTATTTTTTTGAGATTTAAAAATTATTTGTCATTATACAATTCCTCCCTATTAATATTCTAAAACGTGCACGCTGACTGGCCAGCCCAACCCGCGTGCCCATTGTAAATCCCACAATATACCAACGGAAAAAGGTCCGGTCGCCCGGTCTTTTTTTTCGTTGGTATAAACTGCCCCAAAACTTTTTTTTTTTACAATAAAAAAAAAAAAAAAAAAAGAGAGAAAATGGAGACTTTCTTTTCTCTGGTGCTTCCATTTCAAAGCCTTGATGTACTGGGTATGCGTGGGAACACAACTCCCATACGCATGCGCAGTACATCAAAGCCCAAACTCAGTATACCACAACCGGCAGACGAACAGCAATCTGCCATTATACAAAGACATTATTTAAGAAAAGTATTATTTTTGTTAAATAATGTCATTGTATAATAACAATAACCGACTCCATGGTTGTGGTATATTGAAGATTTACCCACGGTTGCCTTTGTTGAATCACAGGGCTTCTCCCTCGTGATTAAACCACACCAATCGTGGGTAAATCTTCAATATACCACACCAGGTAATCGGTTATTGCTTAATTAGTTAAGTAGTTGCTAATAGGAAGGATTAATAACCAATTACTGATCATATTCAGTTTTTGTATCCTCAAAATAGATTTCCAAAAATATAACCTGGAGAGCAAAGCTTGAAACGCAAATTTCATTTTGAAGATCCAGTAACAAAGGAAGGTATAACTGTAGACGTGTTCATAATTCTTTGCATTACATGGTTATGTTTAACTTATGCAATATACTACCAGTTTAAAAAAAAATAAGTTGAGGGACAGTAACAGCTTTTAAAGCTGTAAACTAATTTATGGAGAATATCATTTCTAATCTGTATTTTGCTTGCAGAGCAAAGTATGCTACTGACTTTTGAAAGCTGTCAGCAGGTATTTCATACAGTTCTGCAGTCATTTTATGGCTTTACAAGATTTGTGTTAACAGTGAGGTTTATACATAAGAACATTAGTATAACAAGATTTTTATTAATGGCTTCTCATGTATGAACCCTGCTTTAATGCTTTTATTTTTCTATCGATTTTGAAGTGAGAGGGTAGGGGTGACTGATGGTGTGGTCTAAGGCCTTAGTGCTTTTTAGTTTGGCCCTCAGCTTCTGTATGTGCTAGTTTAAAGCTATCCAGTAAGAAAGCCAAGTGGCTGAAAAAATGTCCCATCTTCCTACTTTGCTCCTTGTTTTGTTTTTAAACCCAGTGTTTCTCTTGTTGCCTGCCCTTACATTAGTTTGACCATAAAGCTTCCTCCTTTGTTGTTTGTCATTAAGTACAAAGCCATCATTTTGTGAAGCCACACTCTTTTATCTATTTAAATACTTTTCCTTCACCTTGTTTTGCACAGATCCTGAGTAAAGGGTGCCCACCAAGCCAACCAGTACTACTCTTGGCCCTTTACCTGCCCTTACTATAAACTGTATTTCCTGTCAGTATCATCTCAAATGCTCCTACCAATAAACTCCAGAATATTAAACTGAAAGTTCCTCTCCTTTGCCTGCTTAAAGGATGACTTACTCTCCTCTTTATATCTTCCTGTCTGTCCAGTACCAAAATGGAAGGCCAACCCAACAGTGTCCTTTCTGCTGCCAGCCTCATAGGACTTGGTATTCTTTGGCAGTGTAGTCACAGGTAATAAACTCTTACTCAACACAGGAAATTCTACTTGTGAGAGAGATGAGGCCTCCCCCCTTAGAAAAATACATGGACTGTGTTAAGCACACACACAACTGCTACACTTTACACCGACCCCACACTAAAATGTCTTATACTGAGATTGTAATCAGCTAATAACAAAGCCGTCTAGACCTGTGAAGATGAGGTCTCAAGGTCTCAGCAAGAATCCAGCACCATATCACTTCCAACCATACTTTCAGCAAAGAATCACCATGCGTTATCTCACATCCAGTACACCAGACCACTACGCAGATAGAGATGTTTTAGTGATTGGTGATTGTATAGTCAGGAACACTGACTGTCCTCTCATTATGCTGGACAAAGATGGGGTAATGGTGACTTGTCTTCAGGTGGCAGAATCTCTATCTCTGATATCTCAAAGCTCATTAAGACCCCTCCACTTAGCAACTATATCATGTTGGTAGCCCATGTGAGGATGCAAAACCCTGAAGGATATGTACAGACATGTCAGAAATCTCCATGCCTGAAACAAATGCAGGTAAGGCTCTGATCATGAGTGGATACCTAGGTGTCAAGGAAAGATAATTGGCTTCACCGACAGTCCTTGTTTTGCCAAGGATAGTCTGCACCTCTCATTCAAAGGCTTCCCGAAATTGCCTAAAGCCTTTACTAACCCCCATATTGCCTTTTTTGGAACAGTACTGCCAGGGCCAGCCTTAGCTAGTCTAGCACCCTTAGGGGAGGGCTTCACAGTACTCCCTACCTACATTACCTGGTGCTCCCATGGTCCTGCCCCTCCTCAGTCTATCCTTCCACCCAGTTTAATTTTTTCTTCTTTTTCTCATGGTTTGTCTTGCTCTCTTAGTTTTTATTTTCCTGCATTCATTCAACAGGCATTGTAACTAGGCAAGACTACACTCTGACAACTATGGTGAAAGTAACTGCATTAAGCCTGGGGTCTAGGGGTCCTAGATGCACTACAGTTCCTTTCAGAGATTTTCTAAAACAACCAGCTTGATCCAATGATGCCCTGAAAAAATCCTGATTAATGAAAAAAATTGTTTTTCTCCAACTTTGCTTTTTCCTGTATCCTGTCAGCACATCCTAACTAACAACAAATGCTCTGTAATAGCTGTGAAAAAAATAAGTGCATTAAGCCATGGATCTTGGGGCCACTGTCACCAGAAGCCATTGGGGTTTTTTTTAAATAGACTGTTTATTCAGTGATGGCCAAAACATTAATCCTGAGTAAGTAAAGATATTCAGTGATAACTCTTTAACTTTGTTGTTTCCTGTATCTTTTGAACAGAGTATAATTGATCAAGACTTCATTTGGAGGAAATAAATACATTAAGTCAAAAGTCTGGAGACCACTAGGCCACCAGAAGCTATGAGGGTTCTAGATTTTCTGAGATTCATATCAGAGCTTTATTCCAACCTTTTGCAAAAATTGCAAGGAAAGAAATTCAGTCTTCTGTGATTGTATGTTTTTCAAGGAAGAAATAAGTTGCATCCAAAGCTTAATACTCAAAATCTTGTATTTCCTATGTTTCTTGTGAAAGGTAATCAACATGCTCTTTATATAGCATATGCTATCAGAAATGATTTTTCATATATCAGTTTTCGAGAAGATTGACTTCATGTTTAATGTTGAAGTATGGCACCCACCTAGAATGTATAGCAAAACTCACTCCTCAGACAGACACTGAATGGCACACAGTAGCAGCCCTAGGGTTACTCTACTGCTGTGGCACTTCCCACAAGACCATCTATGGCAAGTGGTCATATATGCCCTCCACGTCCACAAAACACATGTATACAGTAATGTCACACTCCATTGACCTTTCTGATTTCTATGCAAGGACCGAGCTAGACCAGTCTTTGCTAGGACTGAATCTACATTACTCTTCCTGAACTAGAGGGCCAGCTTTTGAACCAAGTTTTCTTTCTGGCACCCTGGCACATGCTTTCCTAGAGAAGCTTAGGGCCACGATCCCTATCCTCTGCAAGTGGAACACACTCCTTCACTCTCTTTGAAAAGGGGAG